>NC_034598.1:88936718-89040237 GCF_900095145.1 Mus pahari | reverse complement strand
TTCAGGATAGCATTTCAAATGTAAATGAAGAAAATATCTAATAAAAATTGAAAAAATGGTAACATTAGGCCAGGAAGTGGCGGCGAACACCTTTAATCTTGGGAAGTAGAGGCAGGCAGATCTCTGAGTTCAAGGGCAGCCTGTTCTATGAAATTATTCTCATGACAGGCAGCACTATGCAGAGAAACCCTATCTCAAAAAAAAATTAAGAAAACAAAACCAAACATGCTAACATTAGTAGACATAGATTTTTAGTTAAAAGTCTATTATAAATCTTACAAGTATGCCTTAGGATAAAAAAGAAAATTAAGTGTGAGAGAAAAGAAAATTGAAAATGTAAAAACTCACACATGTGTGTGCATGTGCATGGTTATGTGTATGGGGGGGGTCACTGAAGATAACATTGGATGAAAAGGGGAATATCTGAAATAAAAGATACATAAAATAGCATTAACATCAGATTCTATGCAGTAGAACAAAAGGTTATTGAGCTTGAAATTGTAGCTAGGCAGTCTAATAACAAGTAACAGGAAATGAAAGAAAGCGGCACCCCTCCCCCAGCCCTTGACACGTAGTGGACCAGCCTGACTCCATTTTAAGATTAGAAGCTACCTTCTAAAGGTCAAAATAAGTTAAGTTCATTCCTGTTTTCTATAAAACTTGGTTTTGACCATGTCTTGACACATTTTTTTTTTATTTTGAGTTAGAAATGTTCCACACCTTACACCCTCAACTCCACCCTGATAAGAAGTTCTGCTAAGTAACTTTGAGATGTTCCACCAGGTTCTTATGAACCAGAATTCCCCTGCAAACCTTCTAGCCATTGAAGACCCCTAGTCTTGCAGTTCTTGAGTTATACAAATTTTACTTTCTCCTATGTATGGTACTGTTCTTTTGAATCTTGCTTCTGACAGACACTAAACTTGATTAATTTGACTAAAAGAATATGGGTAACTTGGGACCCAACTAACTTGGACCCTTGGGGCTCTCAGAGTCTGAACCATCAACCAAAGAACATACATGGGCTGAGCCTATGCCTCCCTGAACATTTGTAGCAGACGTGCAGCTTGGTCTTCATGTGGGTCCCAAACAACTGGGATGGGGGCTATTGCAAAAGCTGTTGCCTGTGGGTGGCATATGTTCTTCTAGCTGGACTGCTTGTCTGGCCTCAGTGGGAGAGGAAGTGCCTAGCCTAGCAGAGGCTTGATGTGCCTGGGGTGGGGTGGGGTGGGGCTATACCTGTGCCAGTGTGGGGAGAATACCTGGAAAAGGGAGGCAACCCACACAGAGGAGAAGGGGAAGAGGGGATGGGGGAAGGATTGTGCAAGGGGTGCCTGGGAGGGGGAAATGAGTGGGATATAAAGAGAATAAATAAAAGAAATTAAATTAAAAAATGGATTAATGGTCTATACTCTTCTTTGGTGGGCAAGAGGAAACAGTCTAATATATGTTCAACTGGAGCCCCAGAAGAAGAGAAAAGGGGACAAAAATATTAATGAAAAGAACTGATATTTTTTTCCTAAATGAGATAGAAAATTGAAGTCCCCAAAGCTCGATGAATCTCAAATAGACAAACAATGACAATCACCCAGAAACAAAGGAAACCATACTAAAGAATTTATCAACTTTCAGAAGAAAACAACAATAACATCATCATCAACAACAAAAACAAAGAAGAAATTTTAAAAGCATTCAGAGAAAACAAAATGTGCCTTGAGTAGGAAATAAATCCAAACCAAAGACAGACTTCTGGCAAGAAACCATATAGACTAGAAAATAATGTTACACTAGTTTTAAAGACCCGAAGCAGGGAATGGTTAAATTAGAATTTTGTATTCAGCACAAATATCTTTAATTTTTCCTAAGGGAAAAAATGAGATGTTCACAGAGCCTTAAAAACAGATACTTGTCACCGTGTCTGTACTGAATGTTGCTGGGTGTCTTCAGGCAGAATGGGTTGAAACAAGGAAAGACTGGAGAGAAGATAGAAGCCACGAAAGGAACTGGAGTGCCTGTGAGGGGAGGCCCAGAAGGAACTAAGAGCGGCAAATCTGTTTCTGGCAAGATGCTTGGGAGCCCTTGGACCAAGGCTCTCTGGTGCCTGACTGGCTCTCGCCTCTGTATTTCCCAGTTCTCTTTTGCTTCTGTCCCAGGAGAGTCCTACATCTTGAGCCAACCTGCTCCCCCTTCTGTCTGCTTCCAAATCTCTCACCTCAACTCTGCTGGCTTTTTCCTTTCTTCCCCTGGTCACCGCCCTACCCAAGAGAGCTGGGTAGGTATCTCTTCTCCACTTAATGCCTACTTCTTCAGTAGACTGTCTTCCCTCCGCTGTGTTCTACTCTGTGTCAATTACAATGGAAGCTAGCTCACTCTGTGGCTTAGTGCTTTTTAGGCTCTATTTAGTACATTTTGAATTTTTACCATGGGCATTTATTACTCTCATCAATGTAATGATCATTATGATGATGTTGATAGCAATCAAAATCTATGGTTGGTACCAATTGTATAAACAAATACAAAACGTATTCCCGGTTTATTTCCAACAGCACAGTTTTGTTGATCTGTGAGTAGATATGGGCATGTTCCCGGTCTCCATGGAAGCAGCTGCTCGGACACTCATGTTAATGTAAGTTGGGAAAACCCAGGCCATATGTGAAAAGCCTTAGTCATCCCATTTACCCACCTCAACCAGAAACCGCCCCTGATTCTGAGAAGCGTGGGCTTCAGCACTTCTTTTTCAAATACTCCTTTCTCAGAAATTGGAAGCTTTCCTCACCCCTTATCAACCACAGTGCCAGTCCTCATCTCCACGCAAGATCGCTGTGCCAAGAGAGGTCCCACCAGGAGACTCTAGGGTTTGCTTTTTTGCTATCCCCTTACTGATCCATGTCCCAACAAGTAAATATCCTTTATCTTTCTGCGATCTGGCATCCTTTTCATTGATTTCTGCCCCTTGGGGCTTCTGAGATGGTCAAACAAGACACCGAGAGGGGAAATGTGGCATGAAGCCGTCCCATGTCCCTTTTCTCTGCTGTTCCAGTGACCTCAGTGTCTTTAGATGAACGTGTTATCTCCTGATGATCTTGGGGAAAGTATAGTTTCCCCTCCCCCACCATGTGTCTTCTGTTCCCTCCACACATATATGTGTCTGCATGTGTGGGGCTCACTTGTGTGAATGGGTACACATTCGCATGTGTGCACATATGTGTAGACATCAAGTTGACAAGACAAAGTCTTAGACTCTCTGGGCACTTCAGTCTGGTGGAAATGCTTGAAGGAATGATGCTTCAGTTCTGCTGATGCACTGGGCTGGTTCTTTTACGTTCCTGAGCATCATTGCCCTTATATATTAAATGAGCATGGTTGTGTCCATGTCTTAGCTCAAGTGTGAGAATCAGGAGCCAACGTGGAAAAATACTTAGTAACCTGCTCATGATCTGGTGGAAGGAGAAACTCACCCTAGAAGCCACTGTATAATGTCTTGCATCGCCCCTACCTTGGGTACTGCAGCTAGTATTCACATCTGTAAACTGGATTATGACTGCACATGAACAAGAATCCATTACATAATTTTTAATGTGTCTCATAACAAAAGGATGCTGGCTATCATCTATGAAGCGTATAATCTGCAGCAGGCAACGCTGGACCAAGCATACTGTTGGTTGGAGTGGTTGATATGGATGACAAAGAATATTTCTCACTGGCGTTGCTGGGAAATATTGTGTGTGTGTGTGCTTAATAAAAAGCAACTGTATAATGATTTTAAACGACCTACAGACAATGATGTCCTTCTTTCCTGCTGGTACTTCAGGCAGCCCTTATCTCCGGTTTTGGTGGCGGGCACTGTAGGGTGAAGGAAGAACAATTCTCTACTGCCTGTGCATAAACAGAGACATTGAGCTACCCACTTGATGGGATGTTCTGAGAGGAACACAGTTCCAAGAATATCCTCTTCACCTAGTGGTCTCTGGCAAAGCACTGGTGGGTAGGAATCTTCCTTGGTCCTTGTTGATCAAGACTGGTGGGTTGGGAAAAAAAGCTGCCCTGGTTGGGGGCTGGAGAGGTGGCTCAGTGGTTAAGAGCACTGACTATTCTTTCAGAGGTCCTGAGTTCAATTCCCAGCAACCACATGGTGGCTCACTACCATCTGTAATGGGATCTGATGCCTTCTTCTGGTGTGTCTGAAGACAGTGTGCTCACATACATTAAAACAAAAAAGAGTCTCGCTGGCATTTTCATCTTCTGTGGTAGTAGCTCGTCTGAACCAGGAACTCTAGGTCTGGTGTCTTTCTCATATTTGCTTCCCTCTTCTGCTTTCCTCTTCTCACCTGAACTTATTCTGAGAGAAAACCAGCTGAAGTCTGTTCCAGAGGTGTATGGTGTGGTCCCCAGCACCCAGGCATGAACACTACCTGAGTTCAAGACCAACCTGGACTACATAGTAAGACCTTGTTTCAAAACCAAACAACCACCCTCAATTAATAACAAATATAAAGAAAGGTACCAAGTCCTCTCCACAGCTCGGGACACACCTTAGAAAAAAGAGGTATGTGCTGTGCTGATGGCAAACCCTGGTACCTTCCACTCCCATGGCCTTTGAGCCAGTTAGTTTCTGGTGTGGGATGGCCAAGGCTGATTCCATGATGAAGGAATTCTACTGCATGTTGTTTGGCCCAATTCAAACTGCTTGGGAGATGTCGCATGAGCATTACACGAGGAGGAGAGTGCCCAGGCTCAGTCAGGCAATGACAGGACATGGGGCCAGCTCCTGTTTAGTGACAACAAGCTGAGGTTAAGGGCACAGAGGAGCTGATGTCCTGCAGCTCTGGCCTTCTGGAAATGAACCAGCTGTGGCTTCACGCTGTTCCCTGGGGAAAGAGGCCTGTTGTTGGTCCTTCCAAGATGAGCAACATAGCAATTTTCTGCATAATTAGGGCTGTGACTCTCTCTGCCTTCATCCCAGCTATTTAGGGTTATTGGGGGAATTCCACGGAATGGCTTGAGCTGCACTGAACAGTGAACCGAGAAGAGAGGCAACCACGCTCCCATTTGAATCCGGAACCAAACCTCAACATTCATTTTCTATAAATGCAATGTAAATAGAATCAGTCCTTTTTTCGTTTTGTTTTTTAAATGAGACACAACCCTTCTGGGTCATCTGGAGCCTAAATTAAAACCTCTACATGTTCTAAAATTAATGAACCAGAACAGAGTTAGAAAATAGAACCCCTTTTTGAATGAAACACTATTTTATCCAGTTTGTTGGACCAGGATTTGTTTTCTGTCTCTTTAAAAAATGGGAAACCATCCAAAGAGGAAAATATCACTCAATATACAAAGCACTAGAAAGGACATAAATTTAAAGATGGATGCCACCTGTAGCTCCTTCAGTGGGATATTTTCATAACTTTTTCTTTTCTTTTTAGGACCATCTCATGGAAGATAGTCCTATTGAAAGGCTGTTCTATTCTGTTTTAATGGGCTGTTTTATTCTTTTTAATGCCTTAATAATAACCAATACCCCATTTGTTCATGCTAGTTTATTTTGATAATTTTCTATTGATGAATATTTAAGTTTCTTCTACAATTTTACCTAGACAAATAGTGCTTCTGTGAATATTTGAATTTGAATGTTTGCACTTTATCTAGACTTAAAGTTTTCCTGAAACAATGAAGATATTTCTATATCCCCTGCTCCATGGGAACATCATAATCATTTTAATTCTTGTCACTGGTGATGAAAACACCCATTTCTCCATACCCTAAAGTGCTAGGGTGTGGAGAAATCACTGTAGAAAAAAATTCCTGACATAGGCTATTAATGAAGAAAAAGAGGGTTATTCAGTTCACAGTTTTCAAGGGTCAGGGCAAGGTGGTGACACTGACTGAGTTCTGGTGAGGACCTTGTCACAAATAGTGAATAGGAATGGAAACAGTAAGAGTCGGAGCAGGTGGTCATGAGTGGAGTCTGGAAGCAGTGAGGAAGGGCGGGCTACACTTGTCCCCTTCATAGCAACTCTGTCACAAAACCACCGTGAGGTCTCATGAGGACCACCTACCATGCCAGGAGCACTACGAGTGACTACGAGCTTCCCACTTCCCACGAGGTCTTACCATGAACAGGTTTTCCCACCTGCCTGTACTCCTACCTTGGAGACTAACAAATCATAGCACCCGACTAACAGTAACCGGTTAGCGTCTGTCACACTAGTGGTCTTTCCATATCTCCAAAGAGAAGGGTCCCGCCCACAGTACTTGGGGTAACCAATTGCCTTACTTTGCTTAGAGTGGAGCAGGGACCTCAGACGTGACAGTTTTAGCTTTAAAATTAGGTAATTTCTGAGCAGGCTGGGACAAGTTGGACACTGTACCGTCCTTGACTTCTGTGTTCCCAGGGTCTCTCTGAGATCTGCACAGGCTCCATGCTGTCTTTTGTCTGATACCTGGCCTGAAGGTGGCTTAGTAACAAGATGCAAAGAGATGATTACATCCCATCGGATTCCTTCTCTTGAGAATTTGCTTTGCTAACAGTGAAATTGTTTCTCGGCAGTTAGGAGTTAGATTTGAAGTTTGCATAACTCTAGTGTGGCTGAGAAGTTTTAGTCTGCCAAACACCAGCGAAAGAGATGGGGGAGAAGAAAGGAAGAAAAAGCCAAGATTTAGAGTCAGAGAGGAGAGCACACACTTGGGATAACTGTATTCTCCATGCAGAAGCAAGATTTTCAACATTCTTTTTCATCTTTCTCATGACTTCTCTTCCTTTCTGCCCTCTCCCCATCTCCTTGTCTATGTGGGCAACTAGTGCTGGTCGACATCAGAAGTTTTCAATCCAGAACCCCAGTGGCTCCCCAAGACCTTGTTCATTGAGGTGGAGTCTTGAAATTGAACCCAGAACCCTCTGATTCTTAATCCAGCTAGTCAGTTAGCTCTACAGATGCTACACCTCCTCCTCCTGAGTGCTGGATTTACAGGTGAGCTGCCACACTCACCCAAGGTTTTGGGGGGTTCTGGGAAATTCAGCCTGGCCCTCATTCTTGCTGTTTACACGACAAGGTCTTTAACCACTAAGTTATCTCCTCATCCCTTTTGGGTCTTGTTTGTTTGTTTTTGTTTTGTTTTGAGACATGTAGCCCGGGCTTGCCTCAGTTTCTCCTGCTTCTGGCCTTTATAGTGCTGGGATTACAGGTGTGAGGAGCCACACAGAGACCCGAGGGCTTTCTTGTTCTCTTCCTTTGGATTTTGGTGTGACAGTCCTTAATAACTATTGATGCTTCTTCTCTCTTTCTTACTTGCTGTTATTTTGAAAGAATCTTAGTTCTTAGCCTATTCCATCCACCCAAGTACCCTGCCAGGCACTCTTGCCCTTGCCAATGGATTAGTCTGCAGATCAGAGCTCTCAGGATCTAGCCAGCCTGACTGGCACAAATGGGCTTCCTGTTTCCTTTTGTTGGTGCTTGCGTTATATTGAACACTGCCAAGCCTGAACACTGTTTTGGAGTTTCTGGCTTTCAGGAGTCCATCCTGGGCCAGGAGCAGGTGAAGAAAGGATCCTCTCATGGAGAATCTGCTGCACACTCTTCATGAGGCCAGCTTGGAAACACGCCTCATTTTGACAGCACTTGCTCTCACCTCTTGACCTGGCTGCTGTCACCTTGGTCCTTCCTCTACTTCTGGGGCCCTACTGACTATTTAACACTAGTCTGACAACCTCCCCCAGATGTCCATCTTTGCAGCTGAGTGGGTAGGGTCTTTCCCTATGGTAGTGCCAGGAACTCACTACCATTTCTCACCCAGGTAGCTTTCTGTCATTTAGGTTTTAGCAGCAGCATAGAGAAGTCTACCTTGATTGTCTTTGTTAACGCAGCTCTACCTTTCCCTGCCTCTTGTTCACCATTATCCCTAGCTTTATGCTGACCGATTTTCACTGTAGATGTACTATTATTTAAATGTGAAATTCAACCACACCTCACGTGTTTGAGCGTTTGGTTTGCTGATGGTTTTTAGAGGTTGTAGAACCTTTTGTACATGGGTCCTACATGGTAGATGATGTAGGGCAGTGGCGCTTAAAATAGAGGGTTATACCTAGTCCCTCCAATCCTAGGTCCCTTCTTGATCCACTGAGATGTAGAAGGTTGTATAGCAAGTTCCAGCCACAATGGCTGGTGCCCTAGCTGTCACCATACCTCCTTCATTGTGCCAAGAACCAAGAAACCATTCTTCTATTGCCTCTTGTCATGTATTTAGTCACCATGACAAGAAAACTAAAGCATACCTGGCCTTACCAGTTTCACACAGTGTAACAGATTTTGAGTGGTAGTCTGTCCTGCTAGACTTTGGTGTGCTCTATTTACTGTCCTTCTGCTGTTAGAGATAATGTCCCGTGGGTGTTTTCCTTACGTCTGGAAGACTATTGCTTGCATCTGAGATTACTCTTGGAGACTTGGCTGCCAGCTGAGAGGCTCATTAGGAAATGGTCCTTGGGGCTCCAGTGATGGAGTTATCCTCAGTGGATTAATCCTCTCTGATGGACTAATAATCCAATGCAATTTGTGATGTGGTAGAAAGGTAAGGCGGTGGGGCTTAACTGGAGGGGTATGCTTGGGGGACTATACCTTGTCAAGGGTTCCTTTCTCCACTTGGTTCTCTCCTTCTTGGCTGCCTCAGGCTAAGCACCTTTGCTCTGTTTCTTACTTTCTTCTATGACTGCCTACACCTTAGACCCAAAGCAATGGGGCCAGGTGATGCTGGGCTTGAAACCACTGAAATTGTGAACCACGCCAAACCATTTGTTCCCTAAGGCATTTGCTGCAACAGTGGAAGACTAATACATCAACTGAATCCATGAACTAATGACAGGGAAGGCCTTTGCTGCAGCACAGGGAGCTTGGGGCCTTTCTATGGCTGGCCTGTGATCACTTGGGAGATCCTCAGCTTACAAGATCACATGCTGATTTGTGCTATAGATGAACCTAGAAATCTGATTGCCTGAGGGTGGCCTCTGCAGATCTATCCAATGTCGTCCTTTTTGTTCCTTTCTAACTCAGCTTCAGCCCCCACCCCCTCCGAGCCTTACTCAACATTCTTGAGTTAAGCCATCTCTGGACCTTCGTTCATGTTGGCTACTGTGTCCCTAATGCTCGACCTTTGTTCTGTATGCAGCCAAGGGAAATCTGTGATGTCATTTTAAACTATTTCCCAGGCTGGACTTCTATCATTCTCACCTGCTCATCATTCTACACCTGTCTCCTAAGTGGCTCCGTATTCACTGGCCTGTTTGCTCTTACACAATGACTTTCCCACACTCCTGAAATCCTTTTAATTTTAACTATCTTTAGAGACACCAACTTGATCTATCTCTATATACACAAAATCCAGAATACTCAAGATTACTTTGAATGAATGATAGAACAATAAGTGAATGAGGTATTTTAAATATTAAAAACACCCGCTCCAACAGACCACCCCAACTCTTAATTTACATACAGTCCCTACTGTGTACATCAAATTAACTCAGCTGTTTACTCACTAGGGAATTTCATAGTCAAGTCACCAAGGGGAGGTCAAAAATTATATGCTTAAGAATAAAAATGGAATACTCTATACAAAATATTTTACAGGCCTTAAAGTTGATCTAAATTAAATACTTTCCTGCTTAAAGTACAGTTCAGCATCATGGTACTTTGTCTCTGTGTTACTTGTCTTGTGTGTGTGTGTGTGTGTGTGTGTGTGTGTGTGTGTGTGTGTTTGCACATGCACACACAGCATGTGCACATGGAAGCCAGAAGCGCATATTGGATGTCGTCTTCAATTGCTCTCCATTTTGAGAGAGGGTTTCCTCGTGAGACCATGGGATCCTCCTCTCTCTGTTTGCCCAGCTCTGGGATTAGAGGTGCACACTGCTGCAGCCTGCTTTTTCTCTGTTTGCCCAGCTCTGGGATTAGAGGTGCACACTGCTGCAGCTTGTTTTTGGTATGAGCGCTGAGTACTGTGCTTGGGTTTTCATGCTTAGGCAGTAAGAATTTACCTACTGAGCCATTGTTTCCCACCCTCCAATACCAGGTTAAGGATCACTTAAACCCTGCTAGTAGGTTATTTTGACCGTCATTGCCCAGGTGGCTGAGCAATTCAGAATTTCTAATACATTCCAGAAGACATATTCTAGGGAGCACCAAAATCGTCATCAACATCAAAGGAAACTGCACCAGAGGGGAGGAGAGGTTGCTAGATCATCTCTGTGGTGGTAAATTTCCCAGGCCCCAGTTGTTTGCAACTGGAGCAGAAGTGCCTTTCAGGTGAGTATAAGTAACACAGACCCATGCAGCCCAATTCCACATATGATTCAGGACAATGTCCTTGCAGTATAGAACATTTTTTTTTTCTCAAAGGCCATGAGCTGATAAGCCTGGCCTTAGTGGACACCAACCAAGCCCTGGTTATCCAAAAATGGTTTGGATTGCAGTTAAAATCACCTTCTTAAGGCACTGAGGGCTAAAGATCTTTATGTCCATTGAAAATAGTGTTGTCAGGATGCCAGAGTCTTACAGGACTCCAAAGGGATCATTTCTCTATGTGGGTCTCAGTCTCCCTACTGATAAAGTGAAAATTTGTTGGATGATTTCTTAGGCCTCTTCCATGTAAGTGTCAAAGGCTGGGGTTAGAACTGCCTTTCAGAAATGAAACAGGGTGTGTGTGTGTGAGTGTAAGACTGGCATTTTTAAACATGTTCAAGAGATTAAACAATGGTTTATGCACAACTCTCAGTATATGGATTCATATACATATATAGGGAAGACAGGATTGTGGAACAACTAGAACATTCAGTTCCTGTTCTTCTACAGTCTAGAAGTATCTTGGTAACTCTAGATGACTGGATTATAAGAATAGCTCACAGCCCATCTGCTAATTTGTTTGACAAACCCTTCTGAAAGTATTACTTAAATCTTGATGCCCAAACCACCCTCGATACATCATAATCTCTAGTGGCAATATGCTTCGGGCTAACTGCAGTGGGGAAATTTCTTCTTTCATCTCCTTCCCCCTCATTCATAAAGCATGGTCATACCTGTGCCTCTTCTAGTGCTGGGAGAACTGCACACAGCAGTAAACATAAGGCGCCAATTAGGATGCGCAGGGTGTGGTAGATGCTCAGTTACTATTCATCCCTCTTACTCATCTTCCATGGCACTCATTAAAGTATCTCTGCAGAGAACAACGTTCCTGAAGTATTTTCCACAGAACAGGACTTCCCTGCCCAGGACATTTCCCACAAGATGAAATTTAAAGGGATTTTATGGTTGAATACATTAGGAAAATCTTGAGGCCATGCTCGCTTCTGGAGTTTGTGTTCAATGACTAGTGAGTTAACCAGCTCTCTGAAGAAACAAAAATAAAGCTCTGGGTTGGTAGCATGTGCTGCTTTCCCTGATATAAATATTCCTACCACAGTTGAGTTCAAGTTACCAAAGTTACCTCACTGAGCTTTCCCAGCCTTCTGGTAAGGTACTGTTGTGTGTCAGTTTCCACGTGCCCTATAATAGCCTGCTTAGCTTTGTTTAGCTCAGTTCTCTGTTAGACCACAGGACCCCCTTGCTCCCTAATCATCTTCTCTCATCTCATGGGACTGATGTGTCATGGGAAATCACTTTAGGAACAGTTGCACTTTTTTTTCTTCTAAAAACATTGATGTTCATTCAAACAGCAAACACGTGGCTTGCATAATCTGGGCCAGGGAGCAAGGGAAGCAATGCAGAGAAGAAACGCCACAGCTCCTACCACTAAAGGATAGGGTGAGTGACCTACGAAGTGGGTATTGAATGACAGACTAGAACGAGAGAAGGAGAGACTTTGATTCTCATGCAGGAACTGCTTCAGAGGAGCTGTAGCTGTAAGGAAAGCCCTTCTCAGGAGATAGCTGTTGGCTGAGCCTTGGAGCACCTGAGCTTTTGGAGAGAATCAGAAGGCAGAAAAGGTAACTGTACACGGGGAGATCCTGAGTATAGACCCGGACACTGCATGGGCATCTTCATTTCCTTCAGGGCCTTCCTGGGGCAGTTTGGAGTGTTCTCTCCACAGAGCAAAACTCCCTGTCCAGTTGCCTCACCTCCGCATGCCTGTCCCTTCAGGACCATGTTCCTGTGTTCAGGTCACTGAAATTGGGCACATATCCATTCACTCTCCAGTGTAACATTCCAGGGCCTCCAACCACACAACCATATTCATGGGTGGTACCTCTTGAGGATTTCAGAGTTTAATTCTTTTGGGTAAGAGAAGTTGCTAGAGTCTTAACCCTGAACAAGAACTGTACTCATGTTCCTGCTACCTAGCAACCTTTAACCTTTATCCTTTAACCTGAACCCTACGAACAGTTGAGGTTCCTCATCAAGAAGCAATAAAAGATGCTTCTTTTTGTGGTGGTGATGTCTATATGACCTAAGATGTACTAATTTGTCTATTTTAAGTGAACAGTTATGCCACACGGTTAGACACCCATCATCACCATGTGGGATGAAATCTCTTATCTCTCCAGAATTAAAACTCTAGTCTTACCAAATACCAACTTCCATTCTCGTTTTTTGCTATTATTTATTGATCACTGTTTACATCTGTATTAGTCACTTTTCTTGTCATTTTAACAAAATATCTGCCTTAATTCATGAAAGAAGGAAGGGTTTATTTTGGCACAGTTCAAAGAGATACAGTCTATCATATCAAGGAAGACATGGCATAGGGGACAGTAGTCAGTGGATCACATTGCACCCAGAGTCAGGGATCAGAGAAAGATGAAGGCTGATACTTAATTGGCTTTCTCTCTTTTTAATTTTTCTCTTTTCATTTAATCCAGGACCCCAACCCCTGGGGTAGTGCTCCTTATAATCAGGGTGGGTTTTCCCTTCTTAGTTAGACCTCTCTAGAAAAGTTTTCATAGATACCATCGAAAGAGCTTCTCATTACTGCTCTTAGTTTTCCTCCACCCAGTCAAGTTGACAGTTGATGTTAACCTTCACAAGTTCACCCTTCTCCACTTGACATCAAAACACATGTCTTCCATCGGATCCAACCTTTTGGCTTCCCTTGTGTATACTGTCATCTACAAACTTAATGCTTAAGAATGGCACAGCCAAGGTGTGTGTGTGTGTGTGTGTGTATATATATATATATATATATATATATATATATATATATATATATCTTCTAATGTCTTAAGTAAGTTTCCAGTTTTGTGTTGGTCCTCATCATAGCTATCTTAGGGTGTGACTGTGACCTGAAGGCTGTGGGATGCATAGCCCTACAAATTTAAGCCATACAGTTATGAGCTGGCTCCCAAGAAACTGACATGTATCCAGTTGTCTACTCCTGATATAAGCTTATGTGCTAATAGACTTGACTAGGGAAGAATCTGAAGCTGAGATGCTTAAACCTGCCGAGCTAGCAGGCAGCAGACTAGAAAGTGAACTCAGTTCCACCCAACTCTAGACTCACCATGTTCTATGCCTGACTACTCTGGGGCCAAGACAAGTCTCAACAAGAGAGAACCCTTTTTAAAAATCCCTTGTTTTCCTGGTAGATAAAGGGTGGAAACCCTTTGGGTCCAGAGCTTAATATTGCCCACCTTTCCCATTGTGGTTTGAATAGGAAATGTCCCCCCTTGGGCTCATGTATCTGAATACTTGGTCCAGCATGAAGATGCCATTTGGGGAAGTTGTTGGTCCTTTAGGAGGTGAGATCTGGTTAGTGCAAATAGACACCTCACTGCTGTCTGCCTTCCCCTAGCTCTTAGCTTTCTAGTCCTGTGAAAGGAGAGGAATCTGAATGAGTCACACCCCCACCACCATAAACCCCACCTGCTTTCTCTGCCCCTATGAAGTGTCCCCTCTTAAGCCACCAACTGAAAAGAAATCCTTTCTCCTTTAAGTTGCCTCAGGTGGGTGTGTCATCACACCAATGGGAACAATGAGAACTCCCCCAGCAGAATGCTGAGAATTGTCAGAGCCTGTGTAATAAGGTCCATGACAAGTGCCTACGCATGTTGCTGGGGATGGGGGTGGGGCTTCAATCTCTGCCACGTTAGCTGGACATACCCAGAAGGGGTGGGACCAGATCTGGAAGTCACAGCCTCTGAAGTGGTACTCTACCCTGGAGGTAGTAAAGGGGCACCAAGGGTGATGTCAGACCTGGACAAGCTGAAGTCTGGGGCACAGGATGTAGTTGGCAAGACAAAGTCTTGGCCAGGAGACTTCATTCTACTTGAGAACATCTACCTTGGAACCATCTGAAACTCACAAGTGTAGTCAAGCCAGAGAGTGGGTACAGAGGTGAAGGATTCCTGGCAATAAAGACAGACATTTCAAATCTGACTGACAAGGCCCATAGAACACCCTCCCCTAGAGAACAGAGTTGAAATCAAAGCTTTTGTGAACTTCACCTCTGCATGGAGCCCTCCAGTGGTTTCAGCGTTGACTTCCCTGTTTGTGGACGCAGGCATGTGTGGATCTGTGAGCACTCACAGTGTTTTTACTAAGGTGGTTTGATGTAGCTTTTCCAGATCCGTTCACATCAAGCTCAGACAGAGATCTGAGGCAACTCATTCCTGTTGTTTCCTCAGCCATCTTGGCGTGAGACTCACAGTGTTCATTTTTTTTTTTTGTAGCCTGAATGTCTTTTCCAGCTGCAGTAGGGCAGAATGGAAGGCATTGGGATGCCAGATGTCCTGTCTGGCTGTAGGCAATCAATACACATCCTTGTCTCTATCCTCTTTTGCTTTTTGTTGCCTCCCTTGCTATCAAAACCACCCCAGATTCTTCCCCACCAAATAAGACCACTAGTCTCTTGTATCTACCATTCTCTTAGAAGGATCAATACCCTGCCCTCCATGTTCTGCCAAGGGAAAGATTCTTTCTTTAAACTGAGAGTGGCTACTGATAGGATCTGAGGCAGGCACCTGGCCTAAAATAGCCAAACACACCACACCATGAGATAAAACCAAAAGGTTGAAACAAAACAAGAAAAGTGCACAATAGAAAACTACTCACAGGTGATCCTCATATTGATGACATCAGTCACAGAATGTAAGACAACCAATGAATATTGTCCAAGAAAGAAAAGAGAGGAAATTTTCACAGATAAAAAAATAAAAGCCAGCTGGAAATTCTAAAACTGAAAGACACATTAATGCATTTTAAGCATCTTCTCAAGTAGATGTAATGTTAATTTAGACACAGCTAAAGAAAGGATCAATGAACAGGAAATTACTTGAATAAAATGTGCACATGATTAGCTGTATGCTAGTCACCATTCATTACTTCCTGAATATATACATATACATATATATATATATATATATATGTTATATCATAGCACACACACACACATACACACACACACACACACACACTACAACACTCCCATCCCTATCTCACACCTTCATCCTCACACCATCAGTTCTGTAGGACTGACTGTTCTGTGATCTCAGATGGGTTTTCCATAATCCTGCATCTGCTCTCCCTTCTTCTGAATACATCACAGAACCAAGTCTGCAGCCTAGGTCTGAGGACCCCAATCTGTGTTATTTTCATTGTATAATGTACAACAGTGTTGGGATTTCCCCAGATCATGATCTGGACAGCTGAGAACGCCAAGGACCAGAGTCCACAAACCAGAGCCAGCAGTCTTCCTGCTATGTTGCCATAGCTGGCATCCCAACAGTCCAATGTCAGGGAGCTGCTGTCATTGGTGTACGACTTGGATTCCAGGCCAAAGATCTCAGCATATGAGAAAGGCCCCAGTTCAGAAGCCCCACCCTATCAATGGCTCTGCCTAGGTTCCAAGTCTACCTCTCTTTCCCCCTGAGTTGCACTGGCCCCAGAGCAAGGGAGGAAATGGCTCCTTTTGCAGATGCCCACAGTCAGGTTTTAGGAGGCATTCCTCTGTCTCCTGGGCTTCCCTAGCTGTGGCTGGAGCCAGGGAGCCTGTTTCTCATTAGCTGTACTTTTCCTGTACAATGAAGTGCTCTTTGAACCTGTAGGAACAAGAAAGTCATTTACACTCTGAGAAGACCAGGATGCTGGCCTTGCCAACACGTTCCTCTCTGGCTCCTTTTATCGCCTCCATAGAGCTCTTGACCAGTGAGTACAATGTCTAGGCACAGCCATAGGCAATGGTGGTCCTTTGGACTGGGAAGATGATAGCTCTCTTTCAGTAGGAGAATTTGAGTAGGAAAACGACATTCTGAGTACAGCTATTTGCTGTCTTTCTCTGCCCCCATCTTCCTGCTAACTTTCCCCACCTTGGGTTTGTTCAGTAAAACCCACAAAAACCATCTTCCTATCCATTCCTCAATGCATTTTCCCATTGATCCTTCTCTCCATCAGCTCCTCCTTTATTTCTTCTTTCCTCCCTTCTTCCATAACTCATTTCTTCCCCCAGGGATGCACTCATCTTCCCTTCCATCTATCATCCTTCTTTCCCTCCTTCTAACATCCATGCATTCCACCCTCCATCATTCATATGGTCCTCCCTCTATTATCCCTCCTTCCTTCGTGCCCTCTCTCTACCATCCACTCATCCGTCCCGATGCAATCTTATGAGTACCGTTTCAGAAAATATCAGAACCAGGGAAGTTCTTGAACACAGCCTTGAATGAGCCTATCTCATTCTTTCCCATTGTGCTAATGAGGAAATAGAAGTCTGGAGGGTTAACTTGTTCCAGGTCATGTGTCAACCTCATGGCTTTGGGGAAGAAATATTTATTGGGTGTTTTCTTTTTTTATGTATGAGACCCTCCCATCTTCATTCTCATGGGTGAGATACTATTAATAGAGTCATAAAAACACATGGCTCATGATTATTACCATTCTAGTAATTAAGCCTGACAGTGTCAGGTGATGGCAAATTTATGAAGCAGTGGATGTGCTGAGTGATGGGTGAGCAGAGAATGAATTATGACAGGGAGGCTAAGAAGTGTCTCTAAGGAGGGAACTTCCAAGGGAGGCTGCTCCATGTGGGGGACAACTAGAACTAAGGTCTTGTGATGAGAAATAAGCTTGGCTTGAGAAATAGATGCCATTATGATCAGCATAAAGAGCATGAGGAAGTGTGGAATAAGAGGAGCTCAGATGGCCCCATTAATCCTCAAAACCATGTAAGGAGTTTAATATAAATACTGACCCACTCAAAAGTCATATAGGTTTTAAGCTGGATGCTGACAATTAGTGTTTTCTACAAAGAACCCGCTGGATAGGTAAAGAGTGTATTGAGTGGAGTCAGGGGACAGTGCCCAGAGAAAGTCTGGCTAGAAACTCTTGGGATAAAGAGTGATGGTAGCCACCTCCATCTGTCTCCTGGCCTTAATGGTAGTAGCATGGTAGACAAAGAGGGCAGGTCAGGGATGGTTCAAAACACACGAATGATTGCATATATTCGGCATGTGACCCAGGTATGGACTGTGAAGCAGAAAGAAAGAGGGATGGAAAATTTTAGCCTGAGTGGCCATGGACTGTCCCCATGCCACTGTGAGAGAAGACCAGAGCCAGAATGGAGCAGTTACTGTAGGGAAATCCAAAGAGCTATCTGAAGGTCCTCTTTACACTCAGGTAGCTGCAGGCAGAGCTTCAAGAAATTGGCCAGGCCATGCATAAAAACCATAGTACCTAAGTGAGTGTCAACCTCTGTCGAGAGGTCAGGTTCTCTTGACAACCTAAATCACGTCTATTAGGAAACTCCAATCCACTTCCAGCCTAGGGCTTTCATGATTCCAGCTAGGCCTGCCTTCTGGGGCCATCTCTTAAACAGACACAGAGCTCATCCCAGGGTTATAGGGTGGTGGTAGGAGGGATTGGTGTGGTGAACACTGATCTGATTAAGGAACAGAAAGTCAGGGCTCCACACCCCAGAATCCGGAAAAAAATCCAGAATAGATGCATTATGAGATTGTTACTTGGAAGGGAGTATCCATGTTGCCCTTGGAGTGCCATGTCTACAAGATGTGGCATATTTTTGTCATACTGCCATACCTGGGTAGTCATGGTAACAGCGTGTATGACACAGGACCTGGGAGAAATGCAGCTACAACCTGACACTTTGGTTTGACACAGATCATGGCTCCACCCCTCCTGATCAGATGCGTCTGAATCAATCTGAAGCTTTAGGTTTTACAGGGGGTAGGGAGTACCTAATTAAAAAGATGGAAGGGACATGCTGGTATCTTTGAGTGACATCCTTGAAGGACAGGAGGCATCAGGCTATTTTAGGGTGCCTAAGAGACCCTGGTCCTAGGTGAACCAGCCTCTTCCTGGTCCCCACTGTTATATAGCCATTCTTTGCAAGGTCCCCAGAGGATCTCCTAAAGAAAAGGTCCCTTGAAAGCTTTGTCTAAACTTAAAGTGATGCTTAACTGCCATTCTCTCTGACTTCATTTCCCATCTCTCCTCTCCTTTCTGGATTCTAGGAAAGGAATCACCAGCTCTAGCTCTCTCCCTGGTCCCGTTACTCCTAGGCTCCCACTGCTCCAAACATATAGGCTGTGTCCAGCATAGGGTGGGAAGCAAGCCCTCTAGGCCTTCGCAGCCATGACTTCAGTTTGGCTTTTAGGCACAAGCCTCACTTGCTCAACTAGGCTGAGCCTGTATGGTTTCTCTTTGCCCCGACATCCACAGAGAACAGATACAGGTGGTTTAACTGTAAGATGATTTCAGGAAACATAGTATCAGAATAGGGTGAAAGATAGCAGAAACATGTGAGTTATCAGGAGACTGAAGCTCAGTCCCACTAGGGGTCATTGTGGTAGCTAGAACAGGTGTCAGAGTTGGCCCCAATGGAGTTATCCAATCTGTGTAGAGCACAACATTCACTGGGCACAGAGAAAGTTCTCATAAGAAGGAAGTGGGAGAGGTGCAGAGCATGGTGGCCTGGGGTCTGATGACAGAGGTCAGAGGGCACCTGTGAACCCCAAATAGGGAAGAGGTGTGGGGCAGGGTTTTCCCATCCTTGGTGCTTTTCTACCCAGGCAATCTACATTGTTCCTTTAAGGTTCCTGTCTGTATCTGAAGTCTTCTTACGAATTTATTTGGCAACCTATTTGTTAAATTCATGTTTCCGAATCCCCAACTAGAACATCAGCCACACAAGAGCAGGGATCACACGCCCTTGCTGATCACTCTATCTCCAGGCTCTAGTATAGATTAGAGCCTCAATAAATATTAGTAGAATAAATGATTGAATGAGTCATGAATGAATGAAGTACATCATGACCTGTGGACAATTAGGTAGGACGTTGACCTCAGAGAGCAAGGTAGATGATGGACATTACGAAGTAGAAGGCAGACTGTGGGGAGGAGGGGTAACTGACAACCAGGCATAATTACAACTGATAGTTTGCTGTCCTCATTTCATTTCTGTCGCCATGACAAAATACCTTGATTAAAAAAAAAGAACTTAGGAAAGAAAGTGTTTATTTTATCTCATAATGCCAGATTAAAATCTACCATAATGGGAAAGCAAGATGACAGGATGTTAAAACAGCTAGTCACATCACTTCCACAGTCAAGAGCATAGAAAAAATTAACCCATGTATGCTTCTGCTCAGCTCACTTTTACATAACCTAGGACCCAAGCTTAGGGTATGGTGCTACCCACAATGGGCTTGCTCTTTCCATATCAGTTAACATAATCAAGAGAGTTGCCACAGACACACTCAGGGGTCAACCTGATCTAGACAACTCCTCATTGAGACTCTCTTCTCAGATGAGTCAAGACTGACAATTAAAATTAACCATCACAGCTGCCTTGTGGGGGCATCTTTGGAGGAACCTTTCAAAATTACTAAGAAATATATGTGGAATATAGAGTGAGATCCTACTACCAAATTTGGGAACTTCCACGCCAATAGTTATTACATTGTTAAGAATGATAGCTGAACATGGTGGCTCACACCTGTAGTTTCAGAATTTGGGTAGTTAAGGTGTGTTGCCATAAGTTCAAGGCCCTGGGCTACAGTGTGAGAACTTGACCCAATTAAAAAAGAGAGTGAGAGGAAGAAAGAGAGAAAAAGACAGAGAGATAGAGACGCACGGAGAGAATACACTTATGTTCTGATGTCTGTACAAACACGTCCTCTTTTAATGAATGAGAGTGGGTTCAAGGTCACCCTGATGACATCACTCTTGCTGACTAATAATCCAATCTACTTTCTCAAGTGGGAGAGACAAGACTGGATTTACAACCTGCATATATTCAGTGAGCGTGTGGGGCATAATCCATTTTAACAGTGCTGCAGTGGGGCAATGTGCTGAATGTCCCTGGAATCTCCATTCATTTGAAGTCACCTTGGGTGACTACTACCTCTTAAGTCTTGGTTTCCTCCTTCACCATCTATTGAATGTGGGTGCTAAGACCACCCTATAATATTACTGTGGACCCTAGCAGAATTTAAATAGTGCATCCTGCATGTAGGCAGTAGTCCATAGACAATGACTACTTGTTATTATAATAGCATGAGCAATCATGGCATGCATGATGACGATAGAGGCTTAGACCATGCATGAATGCAACGTACTGGCTCCCTCTGGATAGGTAATGATTGACTTAGTAATCATAGCACATTGGTATTATGTCATCTTGTCTAATACCCTTACAATGACATTGTCTCAGACAAAATGCCTATAATGGTGGCTTCTATTACTGGGCGTACACCTTAAATATATTTCCTCTTATGGGCTCAGCTGAACCTACTGTGAGCTGTCTGCATTATGTGGTTCTAGTGTGGCCCCATCAGGCACTGACCTTGACTTATTTCTATCACTTTCATATTTACTAAGCAGACACCTGAGTGTGTTGTGGCTTCCCATGTATTTCAAAGTGAGGACGGGATCACACACATACAGAGACTCAGGTTCTTCAACTTTAACTGATTCTTTTCCTTTTTTGCCCAGCGACATATTGGCATTCATTACATCTTGATTCAATTTCCTCCCTCTCCCCACCCCCTGTGTGTGTGGGGGCAAGTGGGTGTGGGTGGGTGGGTGTGGGTGTGCATGTGTACATATATACATGTTTGGGTATTTGTGTAAATGCAGTTACATGTGTGGACATGGGGGTCACAAGCATGTAGTACATATGGAGGTCAGGGGTCAGCCAAGGAAAGGGAAGGTGCTATCTACTTTGTTTTATTTGAGACAGGGTCTTTCTTTGGCCTGGAACCCACCAAGTAGGTAAGACTATTTAGCCACTTAGCCCCAGGGCCACCTGTCTCTTCTTTCCCAGTGTTCCACCTCTACACAGTTCTTTTTCACATGAGTTGTGTGGGATCACTTAACTAAATGAGCTACCTCCCCAGACTATGGCCCCCTATCTTGATTGGAGATGAAGAGCTAACAGTATTCTGGTCCCAGTGTTAATTGTGGATCCAATGTTCACTTTAGACAATGATATGAGTTTGGTTCATAGAGATTTACCCTTAAACAACGGGTTTACTAATCAATTCAGGTTAGGAGCCTGTAGACCCTCAGTGATTTGCTGTGATCCCTAAGCACTATCATGTGCAGCCATACTCAGCTATAAGATGGAACCAATGCAGACCGCAGGGTCTTATCATCTTCCCTTTACATCACCCACTAGCTATCCTGAATGTCACTCTCCTTTTGCTGTGTTTTGGCATCTTGACTGCTCCTACTGAGTGCCCAGGCAGGGTGTCACAGCTTTCCATTGCTGTGAAAACACACTTGAGGGGACTAAAAGAAAGCACAGGAGATAGCTGGCTTAATTTCAGAGGTCTCAGAGCATGGTTAGTTGGTTTGGGGCATTTGGGCCTGGGGTGAAAAGATTATCACACTGAGAAACACATGGTAGGACAAGGATGGGAAAGAGAGGAAGGAACTAGCATCACACTATGTCCTTCCAGGGCACGCCCTTAGAGACATCACTTCCTCCTACTAGGACTCTGTTTAAAAGATTCTACCACCTCCCATTCATACCAAAGGTGACCACATACAACATCTAGGGGACACTTTAACCACAATAGCGGTATCTCCACCTGGACCAGGGCTCCTTCCCTTTCCTCAGGAGACTCCCTTCACCCTTCACGTGTCACCATCGCCTTCCAGAAACAGCCCTTCCTGACTCCTCCCCTCTAGGAGCAGAGTTCTTTGTCCTATTCTTTTTTTTCCCACTGAGTGTGTCTTCGGCTGTCTGTCTGTCTTTCCTACTTGCCTGTGATCTCCAAAGCACTAAAGACCACGTCTGCCTCATCCATTTTGTTCTTTCTAGTGCCTAGTTCAGGCTCGGGCATGAGGAGAGTTAGCAATAAATTGAGTGCAGTGGGGGCTGGGGGCCGATAGCTCTGTTAGTAACTGCTAGGCTGTTCAACCCCCCAGAATTCATATTACAAAGAAAAGTTGGGCGTAGCAGCACACTTGTGATGTGATCCCAGCACTGGGGAGTAGAGATAGGCAGATCCCTGAAGCTCTCTGGTCAGCTGGTCTACCTGAGTCGACAAGTTCTACATAGTGAGAAACCCTGTCTCAAGGAAACAAGGTGGGAAAAGGAAAAAACAACGTGAGTAGCTCTTGAGGGTCAAGGGTCAAGGTTGTCCTCCCACCTCCACAATCACATGCACTCATGTGAATGCACACAGGCATACATACACACTGAGTGTACATGTATGCACATACATGCTCAGTGAGAATACACAGAGCTCCACGCTAGGTATAGAGTTTAGAACTAGTTGCAAACAAATGCCTCTCATCTGTGCCACTAGTCATTTTGTGATTTACAGTTTCTGTCTATTAACACTTCAGATAACATCTTGGGGTTGGGATTCAGGAAATCTGGGAGCATCTCTGCACATAACTTTCCCGGGTGACCTTGAAAGAGTCATTTCCTGTTTCTGGCACTCTCCAGCCCCACAATCTATAGATCTTGGATGAGGCTGCCAGCCAGCTTTCTGGGGACATTGACAGAGGACAAGTGAGGTAATGACCACTTGAGATTCTCAGAAAGAAAGCTTCATTAAAGCCTGTGGCTGGGCTTTCAGATTCAAGACACAACCCAGGGTCTAGGCTTGGCCAACAGTGATGCAAAGCCTGGTGGTGAGGTAGCTTCCAAGGCAGGGGCTGGGAGTGGGGTAGAAGAAGCTTGCCAGCAAATGCCATCCCTAGCGTGAAGCTGAGCCTTTGGCTTAACATCTAAGCTGCAGAGTCAAGAAAAAGGATGGGGGTTTCATGAGTTAAACTCCCCAAAGCCAATTATAAAGTCTTTGACAAGGTTTCCAGATGTCTCTAAATGTATTTCTGAGATACAAGAAACCAGAGACTGGTCATTGGTGGTGGTGGGGGAGGACATTTAGGACTAGAAATCACAGCACCTCGTTTCCATTGCTCCACTCACTATTAAGGAACATCCTCCCTGGGGCTCAGCTTTCTCATTTGTAAAATGGGTCCACTTAGAACGTTCAGGGAGAAAAATCTTTCATGTTAACTGTCATTACTATAATTATCCCTGTGCTTCTTCACTTGTATTAAATTCCTGTATATCTGCAACTTTTTTTACTCCCTTAACACAATGGCAAAGCTGTTTCAGAGGAACTTCCAATGAGATCCCATTGTCCCCTCTCATAAACAGTTTAGACAGGCAGTCACTGGACACCAGACCATAGTCTTGCTATTAAATTAATTAAACTAGACTTGGAGAGACAAATACCTATGTGCAAGACCTAGATTTAAATATATGTATGTGTGTGTATGTATATATGTATGTATGTATGTATGTATGTATGTATGTATATATGAGGGGAGTCAAGAAACTGTAAATGGGGTCATAAAAAGGGCAAAGAAGACCTTAAAGATGAGAAATGGGATAGTGAAATACAGGTAAGAGGGATGACTAAGGAGAGTGGGATGGAGGGAATCGTCTAGGGGGAGGGGGGAGGGAGATGGCAGCAGGTGAGCAGAGTGAATACACGCCTGATCCTTAACAGACGCCTGGTAGGTGTGACTTCCATTCCTATGTCCTAAGCAAGTTGGCAAAGTAAAACAGATGGACACAGTCTCTACCCTCAGGAAACTTAAATTTATGAGTGAATACTCTCACCTCTGTAAAATAGCCTCATCCCTCAAGATCAATCCCAAAAGATAGGCCACTGTGACTCTAACTTTATACAAAGGATTGGAAATGCAGGGCATTCAGGTGACTCAGCCACAGACTCAGAACCTGGAAATGATGTTGGTGACTTCTTAGGATTGAACTGGATCTAGAGGTCCCTTCTCACCCTCTGCCTGCACCATCTTACCCAACACAGCTGAGCGGGAAGTCACCAGGAAGCAGATGGTGGGATAGGGCTGGATTGGAACCAGGCAGAACTCTCAGAGATGGTGTTCATGAACACAGCATTTTGTTTCCTCATCTGCAGAGTGGCATTGATGGTGTACACACCCCTGGCTCCAGAGGGGCTGTGCAGATCTAGTTAGCAAGTGTCATCAAAAGGTTACAGTGGGCTGGGTACTATCTTAAGTGGTACAGATCAACCCCCACTTTTCTTTATGGCTGCACAAAATTCCATTTTGTATATGTACCACATTTTCTTTGTCCATTCATCTGGGTGGACATCTAGGTTGGTTCTATTTTCTGGCCATTGTGAATAGTTTCTCAGTAAACATGGAATCCACAAGTACCTCTGCTGACACCATGCTACCTACTGAACACAATCAAGACAAAGCGAAAACCTCTAAGGTTCAGAGAGGTCACACAAATTACCCAGCTTTCAGTGCTGGTAACTGGCTCAAACTCAGTATTCTCGTTGTTCAACTCACTATTAATTAACACTGTCTCTGGGGCTCAGTTGAACATGGAAGGCTGTCTTTCCCAGGTACCATAATGTCTTCTGGGACAATCTGCACCTCAACACTTGGGGAATTGGTGGATCCTTGAATACTGTGTCTGAGCGTCAAAGGATCATGACAGTGGGAATAAACGATGCCCCAGTTAGCTCCTTGGAAGTTAAAGTCAAAGACCGATGAAGGAAGCTGGATGGACAGTGGTAGCAGCATCAATCCAGCTTAATCTTGCCTGACCAGGATTTGTCAAGGGAGTGGGATGGGAAGAGGACAGCCATATTACACAATTATGATGACGCACGGGCCTTTCTTGGGCCTAAAATGCTTCCCGAGTCCCGAGGGGAGTTGCATGAATACCTCATTGTGCCCACAGAGGAGGAAGTAACAAAGACTTCTTATCTTGCAGCTTGCCATGCCAGGACCAGAATTATCTTTGACATTCTGGGCTGTCGTGCATTCTCCTTTGGCGGGCTGGCTTCTGGTAGCTGGCTCTGGATTCTGTACTGAATGTTGAACATGGGAAGCTCTCTGGCGACAGCTAAACCTTTGCCATGCCTGTGGCTTTCTTTGGGCGACAGTCTCACAGCTGTACATCTCTGTGTCCTGGCACCTGGTGTAGGGCTTGGTACGGAGCCTAAACTCACACAATGCAGAACCAAAAGCTTGGCCAAGTACAGAAGGGATGGCCAAAGCCCTGAGATGCTGTTGAAGTCGTCAATGTTGTCACAACCTCAATGTGGTCCTGCCCGGGGGATGATCAGTGGGATTTGGAGACTGGGCTTTAAGGTGCTGGGCAGTGGACTTCCTGAGAACACTCTGGAAAAGGGGAAGGTATTATCAGAACCCAGGACCTACGTCAGTCCAAGCCTAGGTGAGAAAACCAAGGACTGGTAGTGAGTCAAAGGGGCCAGAAGCCAGGATTGAACTGAGCAAACTGCCAAAATGCTAAAGAGATGTGATCGGAGTGAGAAAAGGTTCAGAAATAAATGTAGACTGTGTAGGGCCATTGCCGCCATGGCTGGTAGGTGTAGAGAGAGGCTGGGCCTGCTGCCTTAAACGGCCTGAGCTGGGTGAACAGATTCAATCCTTCATCTGATGTTGAAGTGACAGCAACTTGGAGGCATCTCTCTGCATGTGGGAGCAATTTGAAAATTCCTGAGCCCAGATTAAGCTAGTTAACTATATGCATGGCTATATATGTACGTGGGATTGGTCTTGGGAAGGGTTCTCAGCCTTTTGGCCAGCAACCCCTTCCCATATTATCTTAGCTGCCTAGACTCATCTCTAGTGCAGGGGACAGGCAGCAATGCAAGGTGGCAGATCCCTTGTCTTCTACACACAGACACAGACACAGACACACACACACACACACACACACACACACACACACACACACACACACACACACGACAGGTAGGGAAGGACTGTTGGCCCATCACCAGCTAGGCCTCTTCCCTTAAAATTAGGATTTGTGGGAAGAAAGAGGAGTCAGCCGGACAGATTGACAGGCATTCTGGCATTCTGAGCATCTGGCCCACGCAATGATATCCATGCTTCTGTCTGCCTGTATCTGAAAAGCAGAGGATCCTCATCAGTAGGGAAATAGAAGCACAGGGCATATGCCAGAAAGGGGTGGAGATCAGAGGTATAAAGTGTGCCAGCAGTACTTCCTGGTTCCAGGCTATTCCTGGACTGACTGGTGCCCCTGGATCCCATGAGACCCTTCCCATATGTCTTGAGAGAAATCCTTATTTAAAGATGCTTCTACTGGTGTCTACCAGTTAGTTATCTAGAGTCCTAACGCCCTTCCCTTCCAGGGCCTTTGATTCCCCAAAATCTAGCACTGTCCCTTAAGGTAGACAGGATCCTCTCTATCCATTATGCTCTACCTGTATGGTACCTATCTCCCTGAAAGGACTAGGAAAAGCTGACAGCACATTCCCAGACTTTCTTGGATCTGGGACTCCTGGTATGACTTACATTTCCTTGAGACAAAAGTAAGAGGAAGGCCACTCCAGCTGTTTCCACTGCTGCTACTGGGCTCTGTGGCTGTCTCCAGGGGTACTTACTGCTGGCTGCCCACTCTCTGTGTGCTGGACATGCAAGGGAATGAGGCATGTGCTTTCTGTAGGTTCGTGCCAGATGGACAGGGTTCAAATCTTAGCTCTCCTGCTTTCAGTTAAGAGGTTTTGGGCAAGTGTCTTCACGTGGGCAGGGAGAGAGGTGTTTTATTCTCACCATGCTGGTTTACAGTAAAGGATTTGAGGACTGATGCATCACCATCAGCTGACAGACCCCCCACCTCCTCCCACACTAACTCATGAATCATAGTCACCAGCCCCTCAAACACAGAGGGGTCATCATTCCCTCCAGCTTAGGGTGTGTATGCCGACATCGGCACGTCACTGGGAGGTAGTATGTGGGGCTCCCACTCATGTCTGGAATCTTGCACCCTTCCTGCTCATCAATCCCTGGGTTTACTGACAAGACAGAGAGGCAAAGCTGACTGGCTCAATGTCAGGAAACAGGGACCAGGATGTGTACAGCTGTAGCACATGCTCAGAGGAAAGGGACCAGCACAAAGGGCTCCAGAACAGGATGTGCTATTGATAGACAGGTCAGGGGCATCTCTGATGATTTTGCAGAATCAGAGTTACACTTTGCCTGGTCCAACATACTCACTTTCTTGTTTTTGTTCTTTGTTTCTATTTGTTAATTAACTTTACTCACCTTCAAATTTACATGAAATAGAAGCATTGTGTGTGTGTGTGTGTGTGTGTGTGTGTGTGCACATGTGTAGTCCATGTGTATGGAGGTTCACGTGAGCTTTTGTACATGTGCAAATGGAGGTCCGAGGACAGCTTCAGATGTCATTGCTCAGGAATGCTGCCCATTGTATTCTGAGACAGTTTCTCATTGGCTTACAGCTCACCAAGTTGACAAGGCTGGCTGGCCAGCAAGCCCCAGGAATCTGCTTGTTTCCATCTCTTCAGCTCTGGGATTGCAAGTGTGTGCAAAAACACTCAGGTGTTTTTGTTTAATGACAGTTCCGGTGATGAAACCCATGCTTGCCAAGGCAAGCACTGTGAAGACTGAGCCCTCTTCCCAGCCCACAGCTTTGATTTTAAGTGCTTAGGTCCATGACTATTGACAAGCAGGTATATTCATTGTCATTATAGCCATCAACATATGGGATATTCCTGTCAACCCCTCCACCCCCAGTTCTTACATGTCCCATATAACTCAAGCCTCGGGAAACCACTAATCTGCTTGTGGTTACTGTAAATTGAGTTATCTTTTCTAGATTTCATCTGAGTGGAATTATTTGCATATGGCATCTTTTGCACAAGATAGAATTTTTAAGATTCATCTATGTTGCTATTTGAGTCATCCCCTTCCTCCTTCCCACCTTCTTCAAGGCACATGCACACATACACAAAGAGACAGATAGACAGTCAGTCAGTCAGACAGACATAGATACAGACAGACAGACAGACAGACAGAGACAGAGACAGAGAATCTAATGTACTTGCTACAGGAAGACTCCCTCACCTACTTCATTCCCTGCCCCTCTTCTTTTGTTTTTTTGAGACAGGTTTATTCTGTGTAGTCCTGGCTGTCCTGGAACTCACTCTATAGGTCAAGCTGGCCTCGAACTCAAAGCTCCACCTGTCTCTGCCTCCCCAGTGCTAGGATTGAAGGTGAGTGCCAGCACTGTTGGGCTGCTGTTTGATTCTTTCTCTCTTGCTGCTGACAATTTTTCCACACTCCTTCCATTTCAATATTATTACCTAGCATTTTTTTGATTAATGTCAGATAACTGCATTGCTAGTACTTTGAATAGCTTCTCTCCAAGTCCCTACAACAGACTTACGTGATGAGTGCTGTCACCACCCTTTCCACCCTTTTACAGATAAGAAAACTGAAAATTAAGAGGGATAACACAGGATACGGAGAGAGATCTCCACAGGTAAGAATGCTTATCTGAATTTGGATTCCAGCACCCATCTTAAGGAGCTAGGTGTGGCTCCCTAGGTGTTGCTCCTGCTGGCTTGTAACTCCACTGTTGTCTTGGGTAGAGACAGGGAGATCACATGGGCTTGCTGAATCAACAACCTAGCTCTAGGTTCAGTGGTAGACGTTGCTCCAAAGAATAAGTGTCAGAACAGGATACCTCACATTTTCCTCTGGCCTCTTCAAGCACACAGGCACATGTGTGCATACACACAGGTGCACAAACACACGCACGCACGCGCGCGCGCACACACACACACACACACACAGAGGGGGAGGGGAAGGGAGAAAGAGAGAGGGAGAGGGAGAGGGAGAGAGAGACACGGAGACAGAGACAGAGCCAGAGAAGGAGCCAGAGAATCTAATGTACTTGCTACAGGGAGACTCAAATAAAAGAACTGAAAAGAACCATGCTGGGTGGTGGTGGGGGGGTCATTGTTCACTGGCACTGAGTCAAAGAATTAGGTAAAGAGCTGCAGACCAATTTCACGGTTATGGAACAAGCAATGGGTCAGCCAGCCCCTTTGTACCGCCATGTTTATCATGCAAGCCTCCAAGCAGCTCCATGGAGCTGGCCACTTGTACTATACCCATGATGCTGAAAAGGAACTGAGTATCTGCAAGGCCCGGTGATTGCTCAGAACCATTCGAATCTTTTCTCTAGATGTCTCACTGCTCCCAAATCTTCCTTGTAAATGAGGTGAGAGATAAGAATCATCCTCTCCACTGCATTAATTATAGCAGAGATGGTATTAATCACCAACTCATCCAAGGCTACCACATATTTCCCATCATCCCAAGAATCAGGCTGTCTCTTTTGACCCATTTTGGCCAAGAAACTCAGAGAGATGAGACCAAGATGTCCCTTCAAGACAGAGGCAGTTAGGAGCTGGCAAGCCTCCTCTATCTACCCTACTTCCCTATTTGGATGACCAGGGAGGCTACATGAACAAGATAGACAGATGGAGGAGGACTTCTTGGCCTGTATCAGATGTCTCATGAGCAAGAAATGAATCTGTGGTTCACTAGGTCCATTGACATTTCAGGAGTTCACCAGCTGTAGCAATAATAATAATATAGTGGTATATTATTACTAATAATACAATCTAATAATAATGTTTAATAATATAGTAATAGTAGCCACAACTCTCATGTGTTATTTCAGGCTGACTCTGAACCGTGCCAAATGATACTGTGCTACCTTCATCCCTCAGCCCCTTGGATTTTAGCAGCTTGCCTACAGACTTAAGTGGGAGATTGTTTCAAGTGGGTATCAGATTTGCTAACAGCAGAGGATGGACCGGGCCCCCTCTGGGAAGCAAGATCCTTAGGCCTAGTGTGATTCTGTTACCAAAGATAGCACTTGAAGTGGCTGCATGCTTAACAAATGCCTGCTCCCCTGGGTGTGGACACTATGTTACTAAATAGAATCCACACTTATTTCAAGAAGCAAGCAACACGGGGCTGAAAGATGAGGCATAAAGGCGCCTCACAGGTGGAGTCCCTTTGTCTGGCATCTGTTGGTATGTGCAGAGGCCTACATAGAAGTTCTTGCTGTCTGACTTCCCATGGTGGCCAACTGCATCAAGTTATAGCCTGCTGACTTCCTGTGGCCTCAGGAGTTAGTGTAAAACCCAGGTTCCCAATTTAAGTTCACAGACAGAGCTAGGCTTTTAAGAAGGAGACGTGTGAGCCAAATATTAATATATGAGAATGAGTAGTTAGATGGAAAAAAAAAAAGAAAATAGAACATTCCAGAACAAAAGAACAGTAGGCAAAGGCATGGGGTGATCAGAAGACAGGGCATGGTTAAAAATGGATACGGACGGAGCACAGTGCGGTCGGAACAGTCAGCAAGTAATGAGATGAGGCTGGAGACTTCGATGGAGACCATACTGTGGTGTATGGGTCCATGGTCCAGTGACAGCACAGCCTTTGTGTGGGCGTCTAATCTTGGTCATCCAGGAGACTCTAACCTGCACATATGAGGCACACTTTCCATCTAATCATTCTGGGGTACTTACGGAGACCCCTCCTGACTCCAGCCCACTTGTTTTCTTTATTTCCCTATATTAGGGGAAGATGGGCATTAATTATTGTGTCCTTTCAACATCCCCAACAGCAGGGACTATTTTCAACTCACTATCAAGATGAAAAGGTTGATGCTATAAGAACCGGAAGTCCTGGACTCCAGCCATAACCAGGAGGGATAGATACCCAGTGCACACAGGGATAGCCTCCCAGCCATCCAAGTATTAATATGTTTGTATACTGCTGACGAATTTGCTGGTGCTCTGACTTCCCACGCACCCTCCTACCCTGTGATCCCTAGCCATAAAGGACAATGCCAAGTTCAATAGGGGCTTCCAGATCCTACTTATATGATTCTTAGCTGTCAGTCCTGAACCATGCCAGCTGTTCAGTAATTTGAACATTACCACAAGTTATTTAAATAACAGATAATGAAATTAGTTTGAACCTATGTTCAACAGAGTCTGGAGTTAGTCCTTTTTTTCTATGCTATGAACCATTTAACAGCTAGAACAAATGGGGACCGTTCCTGCATAAGGCAGACCATGTGGGCATCGTGGGAGCCATATCAGATGACATAGTTTGAAGAGGACACTAACTACTTGGAATTTATGTAGAGAAGAGTGACAAGGATCAGGGAGACTCTGGACTGAACCACACATGGAAAGGCTGGTAGGACTGGGGAATTAGGCAGGGGCTGTAGCTTTGAGCAGCGTGCTTGCCTAGCGTAAATAAGTGAGGCCCTAGACTTGGGAACAGCATCCCACACCAAATAAAATGAATGAGAGCATCCAGGGAACAGAAGAACTGCCTTCAAATATATAAATTACGTGAAAAGGCTAGACCTAGGAACAGAAACAGCAGCAATGGGTGGGATTCCCTGCAATGTGAGCACCAATCACTGGGATTCCTGTAATGTGAGCACCAATCACTGGGATTCCTGTAATGTGAGCACCAATCACTGGGATTCCTGTAATGTGAGCATCCTGTGTTTGCCTCTTCATTGGGGCAATGCATTCTGGGAACCTCATTTGTGCGGGTGGTGAACTGAGCATGGGAGGAGCAGTGGGGAACATAAAGAAGGAGCTGTCACTCATATCAGAGAAAGAAACGAAAACAAATGATGACAGTGAAAATCAGAGGTGCTGAGGGATGGAGCCTTGGCACCCTTTGGGGGAGTTTGCCAGGCTCCTAGAGCAGAAGACACTGAGTGGAGGCTTAGTGAATGCACAAGACGCTGTCAGAGAAGAGAAGCTAGGGGGGCAGCACGGGCAAAGAAACCAAGTTGTAAAATGGCCTAGCATTAAAAATGAGGTGAGACCCAGGCTATGTATGGGGAAGAGATGTGGCTTGTAATGGTTGAGGCCTCTTGGCCTTGAGAAGTTTTGAGAGTTTGGATGTGAACCCGGAGCAAGGAAAAACACGGAAGGCCACAAACAAACATGATCAGAGGAGTCACAAACAAAGATGATCAGAGGAGCCACAAACAAGGATGATCAGAGGAGCTACCTTTGCAGCAATCACCCAAAGCACAGTTAAGGAAGAATTTTTGTTTGAATTAGAGACGTACAGAGGTAAGGTGGGGTGAGCAGGCTGTGGTAAGTGTCTGTCACCAGAGGCATTTGAGTGGTATGGGGAGAGTAGCTTTGGCATATGTCAGTGTCCAGAGTAATCAGATGAGATGAAGCTCATGGTCTGTTTCAATCTGAAATTCTCCGAGTGTTAAAGCCCACAGCTCTCTAAGCAGCAGGTAAAGGAGACTAATGGAAATTTAGGGCACAGGAGTGCAGACTCTACAGATAAATACTCCAATTTGATCCATGGATAATTTTATTGCTGATAGCTAGGAACAAAGTGACACCGTCTTTCTATCCTGGACATGTAGAAAATTCCCAAAGAGCTTTTGAAGCCATAATGTAGGGGTGCGGAGAGAGTTTGTAACAGGCAGGCGCCTGCTCGACACAGGAGCTATCCTGAGCATTTCATCTTGGTGAGCACATCTGCTTCTCAGACAGTCATGTAGAGAATTGAGTATTTGCAAGGGCCATTTTTCAGAAGAGGAAATGAGACACAGAGGTTAGCAGGCCTCCGGACGTGTCAGAGGTAGAATTCAATCCCAAGCAGACTGACTGTGGATCCAGTTTTTTAACCATTCTACTCTACTAGGGTGCCCCCTCTCTTCATGAGACAAGCTGTAAAAACTCATAAAACACAATATTGAACATTAATCCAGATCTCTTTGCCAACAGCCAAAATAGCATGAGATGACTTTACTTTATGGGTGGATTTTTCTCAATGAAGCAACGTCTTCCCAGGGCTGTTACTGATCGTATTTCAGTGAAATGTTTCAAACAAAACGTTTCTAACTGGTGACCATAATCAGTAACTAAACTCCTACCAAGAACTAAGAGAAAACAAATATGAAATTAGATTTTAAAAGTATGCAGGTGTTTAATTTTCCTATTAGAAAGTTTCCATTTCACCAGATAGGGAGATAAAGGCTGCAGATTCTTGGCCTCCTGGCCCAGAATCACTCATGGATCTCAGCTAGAGCCCTCACAGACCTCCATGTAAACCTCTCGAAGAGCAGAGGGCCGAAGAAAAGAGATGTATCTGAAACCAAAGCTTTGAAGCTCATTGGTTCAATAGTCCAGAATGGGAAGGAATGCGAAGAGACAGGATGTCCATCACCATGGCAACTGTAGGAGTGCCTATTCTGTGGTGATACAGATGTCTTCCCTTACAGATGATGAAAGAGGATGAAAGAGGAAAAGCTGTTCACTCAAGGTCACCTAGAGAAGAAGTGCAACAGGTGAAATTTGTACCTTAGTCTACCTGAGTTGTGAGCCTGTGTCCCTCCAGTTAACCATATGACCTTCCTGTTTCATGGCCTTCTCTCTCATGTGCAATGCAAAAAAAAAAAAAAAATAGACCTTACATTCCCCACAGAGTATGTTGTGTTTAAAAGCACTCCATTTTCCATCTCATCACAACATTAACAACAGCACTAAAAAAAAAAAAGCAGTAACAGTGGACAGAGAGCAGGTTCCAGGACCCCTCCCAAGCATGTGATGCAGCTTTTGAATAACCACCAGCACCCTGTGATGTACAGCCTCTCTTGATAAAGGAAGAATCAAAGAAATCAAATCATTTATCCAAAGCAACATGTTAATCGTGTTGAGCAATGAGTAAGAATAAATCAATCAAGCTCTTTGAATGAACCAAAGACTTCTATAGTTACCCATAAGTTGATCATTATGAAATGTTACATCAGTTATTACACATACACACAGGCACACACACGCAGGGCATATATGCAAGTGTGAACACACATGCACAATTAAGTACAAATGTGTGATTCGTCTGTGGCTTTGAGAACTATAGGAAACAGATAACAGATTCCTAAGCATCCTGGCCCACGTTGGACGTCACACTAGTTTAATGCCTAATTGAGCTCTGAGGTTGAACATTCAATATGTTGCCTGCCCAACACTCAGTCCTTGACTAGCTCTGCAGACAGTTCCAAGACATCCCGGTACCATTAGTCAGCTAGTGACTTGAGTCTCTTTCCAACTAGGGCAGGGACCACAGGGCAGGCAACCTGCTACTCGGGGGCCTCGTGAAGCTGCCCACAGCCAAGGATAGCTAACAGTGAGGCTCAACATGAAGTTGTAGACTTACTTAAAACATCATGAGGTGTGATGATGATAAAAAATAAAAAAGCAGATGAACTTTTGTCAAAGGGTTGGACACACCTACAGGGCATCCCATGTGTGTATCATCAATGAACCAGGAATCTCTCACTGGGCTCTATCTCTTAAAGACACCATCTCTCAATATTGCCATTGGGGGACTAAGCATTTAAAGCATATGGGCCCTTGTTTACACCTAAACCACATCCAAGCCACAGCATCAGAGAGGTGATGAGACAACATATATAGAAAGCAGTCCTAAAGCAAACAAGAACAAAGGCCATGATAGGCATGGGGGCTAGTGCCGGAAGCAAGCAAGGCTGACAGGGCACTGCCAAGGGCTGTAAAGACCAGCAGAAAGCTGCAGACAGCAGAGGGAGGGAGGGAGGGAGGGAGGGAGGGAGAGAGAGAGAGAGAGAGAGAGAGAGAGAGAGAGAGAGCGAGCCCTGGAGCAGGACTGACACAGCAAGACTTTCTAGGAAGGGGACTCATGTTCACTGAGTGTCCAGAACCTGCCAAGCTTGTGCTCGGCTTTTCAGAGATTCATCTAGTAAAATAGTACAGTATCTCAGAATAGGACAGATGTTATGGCTATCAGATAATGGAGGATTAGGGGCCCAGTAGGGAATCCAAGCGTCTATCAGGCATCACTACAAATCAGGAAGAGCTTGGATTTTAACTCAGCCCACCGAAATGAGGACACAGCAAACTCTCTTCCTCTGTCTGAACTCTGAGCTTCTCCTACTGCCGACCCTGATGAGAAGGAGAGCCGGAGCGCCGGAGCTTGCCGTTTTACTAATTCCGTCCCCCATGCACACCCTCCACACCCTTTGCTTAAGGGAGATGTGTGGTCATTGTCCATAGCTCCTGCTGTAGCCTCCAGCTAGAGAGTGGGCCCCACTTCCTCATCCCAGATGTCCACAGATAGCCTGTGATGTGGGATGCTGCTGGCCAGCATCTCCTATTTATCTCTTCTCCAGGAACTCTCTTTCCTGTCTTGCCAAGGGGGAATACACCTTTAGGTGGGGACTTGTTTGATTTTCTCCACGGTTTTCCCTGATTGCTGCCTGGGAACTTGAGGCTGGAAGCCCAGATCGGCCTATAAGATGTTGCCCTTGTTACCAAAGCAAAGGTCCCTGGCAAGGGAACTGGCATCTCTGAATACCTTGGAGGAAAAGGGACACAGCAAGGACACACACACACACACACACACACACACACACTCTCACATGCACATGGGGTGGGAAGGAGACAAAGAGAGAGCAACAGAGACACAGACAGTAAGAGACAGAGACAGAGAGAGAAGGAGGGGAGGGAGTGCCATGGCTAAGTGATTAAGAGAGATGGAAAGGAACATAGGACAGGAAAAGCTGCAGTTGTTTAGAGTTGGAGAGAACAGAGATGGGGTAAAGACAGAAAGGAGCCATATGGTCACCCGTCGTCCCAGGTCCTTCCAAGGCAACCTCAGAGAAGAAAAGGGAGACGAGAGCCAGGAAGCAGTCACACAGCCCTTCATCCCCAAATAGACTTTGCAGTTTGTAGTCAGATCAAGATGTTGACCCAGGGCGCTCTGACTTCTGGAGTCAGTTTCTAGTTTCACAGCCACACCCCAAAGAGCTCTGTCTCAACCTCAGTTTCCTTAACTATAAACCAGGCTGAGCGAAATCGTCCCATAGAGTTTCTGTGAAGACCGGGTGGGCTATGAGAGGTGGTACAACTGTTAAGTGCTGTGGACGGTTCATTGCGGCCGCCTCAGCAGCAGGTTAGGGTCTCCCTGAAGACTGCTTTAAGGACAGTTGACATCCTGTCCTGAAGGTCAGTGTGACTGGAAATGAATGTCCCAGAAGAAACACGAATCCTCACATACAAGATGCTCAGTCAAGCCAGCAGGACCAGCTGGGCATCTGTAAGAAAGGTACTTCAGCTTTCTGGCTCCTTTAAAATGACAGATGCACTTCATATTTCTTTAGCTTGAAGAAGGGGCAAATCTTTATTGCCTGGGATGAGGAGACAGTATAGGGTGACAAAGGAGCCATGATGCAGTAAAGGCTTTATACTCAGACATGAATGAGTACCTCTTCCCATATCCCCGTCTCCAGGAAGCCTTCTTGGGTTCCTCTAGGCTAGACACAGCGCCTTCTCTAGGCTCACTGGCACAATGGGTCTATGTGATGTCCGAGTTTGCCAACTGGACTCTTAGCTCCTGGGGACAGAGACCACTTTGCTCATTTCTGGTACTCAATGTTCAGGGCCTGGCACCTGGCAGTGACCCAATGGGTGCTCATACACTTGAACGGGACTGACTTTCAGCCCACATTCTTTCCCACTAGGCGAGACGTTTTCAAGGAGGAAGGGCTGGGCCCAGGCTTAGCTGCCGCAGGCTTTGGGAGCAACCTTTGGATAATCTGTGCTGTGCTCTGAGGCCTTTTGGAGAGCCAAGTGAGATTCCAAGGCAGATGAGGGCCAAAAAGGGTGGGAGGGAGGCTTACTGGCTGGAGAGAGCCTGGGTGGGGTGGGGGACAATAACACTGAACAATCTTAACACCACAGATAATATTTCTCAGGCATTTAGGTTCCACACAATACTCCCACATATTATGTTTGTTTGATTCTCATAAGAAATGTAAGGAGGGCTAAGTAGGGTAGGTTCAAACCCACTATTTTCTTTTTGAGCAGGACAAGGCTGAGAAACAATTTCCTCAGCTGTATTTGAGGCTGGATCCTGGATTTCGGATCTGGTGTTTATCCAAGAGCAGGAAAAGATGGGCAGTGCAGCCTATGAATCCTGGCTTCTTTCCTGAATTCAGAGTAGTCATTCTTTACCCATACATTAAACAAAAGCACACCACTGGAGCTGATACTGATTTTACCAAGTACCATATCAAAGTGATTTGCTTTCAAATGAGCTGTGATCCCATCCCATGAGCTGGTCAACTATCACTCCCATTTTACAGATGAGAAAAATGAGGCTGAGAAAGGATGAGGCTCAGAAGATTACAAGGCTGGCAAATAGAATCATTTTAAACCTAAGGACTCAGACAGAGTCAAGAGTCTGAGTGTTCAGCTGTCAACCATTCCGTTGAGTTATTTCTTGCAGGAGGAATTTTAATCTAACAACATGGCTGCGTTGGTAAAGGATCACCTCTAAAGACCTTCTAAGTCTATATGATTCAGCTGAAATGCAGACATACCCTGTATTACAGTATTAAGTGACTGGAATACAGCATGCCCTTAGTACACATTTTAATCCCTTACAATGAAGGTAAGGTTAGTTTGTAGAAGGAAGGAGCCATTTTTGAAAGTGATGTCTAATTGAGAAGCAGAAAAAGTGATGAATCAGAGAAAGATTTGACAAAATGAGTCAGGGATAGGATATGCCCAATTCACAGGAGAACAGCACAGGAAAGAGAGGCTACTTAAGAGCAGTGCAGGGAGAGAATGGGATGGCAGCGGCGGCAGCGGCGGTGGTGGTGGTGGTGGTGATGGTGGTGGTTATGGTGGTGGTGGTGGTGTGTGTGTGTGTGTTTGTGTGTGTGAGAGTTTTACCTGGACAGTTTTACAAAGACAGATTGCAGAGAGAACAAGCTAGACCCAGGTGAAGACAGAATAAGCCAGAGAACTAGAAGGAACCAGAAGATGAGAACATATTGCCAAAGTTAGTATGAGACCACTCGGAGTAATTCAGTGAGAAGCCGAGAGAAACCAGTTTGAACAGTCAGCTTGGAAGATTAAATTGTACAGAGTCTAGATGCTTCTAGGCCTGGACCTAGGGATGATTAGAACAAACAAATTCTCTGGGTTCAGCCCAAGCAGTGTATTTGTACATCCTGGGTATGGCTCTCATCTCATCCCATCATCTGATGAAATAAAAGTGAAATTTACAAGGAGTCACTTATTGGGTAGCCCCCGGTGTCCAGGTACGAGTTCACTGTCCAGGGCCAGAGGACTGACATGCTGTTTATTGCATTCTTCCAGAGTTGGGAATGTCCTGTCCTGGGTCTTCTGTGTCCATGGGCTTCTGTTATTTCCATAGGTCATGGTCACAGGAAGGGTGTACTAATGATTACAGGGTATGAAGCTGGGACAGACTGCAGCTAGCTAATCCAAGGTAGAAGAAGGCAGGACTTGCCCTTCTTGACTTGTGCCCAATATCAGGGGTAAGCCAGCCAGGACACTGACTCCTTGTGTTTTAAGAAAACCTGACCTTGGGCTCAAACAAAGCTAGGTTCTAAGTCAGTACGAAATCCTAACCTCTGGATGGCCTAGCTTAAGATGACTGACATCTGGAGAGGGAGAAGTGTACACAAAGTCCAATCCTTTACCAAGAAGCCTTTTGCCATTGGTACCTGCTGAGAAAAAGAAAATCAGTTTTCTCCAATGTAGTGACACAGGATATATAAGCCATGCCATAGGAAAGGCCCTGTGCTCTAGAGTAGGTGGCCAACACAAAGTGGACTCCACAATTTTTGTTTGCTTTTTTTTTTCAATTTGGTATTTACTTTTTGTCATATTGTTTTTTAATGTTTTGATTTTTATGTTTTTGGGGTGTGTGTGTGTGTGTGTGTGTGTGTGTGTGTGTGTAAGAAAGTACATGAAGTTGGGTAGGTAGGGATGTGGGAGGATCTGGGAGAAGTTGGGGGAGGGGAAGGAATATTATCAAAATACATTCTATAAAAAATTGAAACAAGGTCTCTCTACATTGCCCTGGTGTCTTGGAACTCATTATGTAGTAGAGTGTGTCCCAGGGCCCCTGGTATCGCAGGCTGCCCCTTCTCCACCCCTGTCAAGTGGGGTCAGTGGCTTAGATGCCCACCCGGGGCTGAGTGGAAAGCGTCTGGCAGCCCTCCTGCATCCACCTGCCCAGAGCACAGGAGGAACTCTGGCGGGATATGGGCTCCTCCCTTTCCCCTCTTTCCCCCATACCCCCTTTAGTTCCCAACAGAAGAGGCTGTGTTGGAACTCATAGAGATCTGCCTACTTCTGCTTCCAGAGTGTTGGGATTAAAGACATATACCACCATGCCTGGCAAAAGTTTTTTTTTTAATAAAAATATTTAAAAGAACATAGCTACAAGGTTAAAAAAAAGATAGGTGACCTCAGTGGTACATTGGCTTCTCCATTTGTAGCAAAGGGATAATATGAGTCTTATAAGAGGATTAACTAGAATAATATGTTTGCCATGTTACAGTGTAGTAGCCAGCCCACGATACTCAATACTCTGCCATGCAATAGAAGGTGGAACAGGAGAAGGGGCGTGAGACTTAGAGTCAGACAGAGCTGGCTTCCAATTCCAGCTCTGCCAACTGTAAGCTGTATAGCACTGTGCAGACAGCAAGTTTCTGGGCTCCAGTTTTCATAGCAATAAAACAAGTCTACTGACAACTACCCCTGGGGAAACTGTAAACCTGAGAACGAAAGGGGGGGTGTGGCTGAATGGAAGATGTTCAACACTGACAGTTGTTGGGTTGCTTTTACTCTTTCTCTCCCTGAAGAGGTGAATGAGCCTGTCATTCATCCAACATTTAAGACTGCTGTCTAGACTTAAGAGCTGGTCAGTTGTGATCCATCATGATGAGACCCTATGGCTCTCTGTCACTGAGGGGCAGACCAACTGTCATATGACAAATCATGGTGCAGTTTGGAAGGTGCTCAGATGGGATTCCTAACACAGTGGACTCACTGGCCTTGGAGTGACCAGCCAGGTGGACTCAGGGCTGTTTTTGTACCAGGGTGGGATAGCAATTGGGTGGCATGAGATCAGCTTGGATGCACATTAACAGAACATCCTTTAGTCTCTGTGCCATATAGCATCTGTGGCTTCTGTCTTCCCCTCTCCCCCAGCCTTTTAGACTCATCTTGTGTCATGCCTCTGGTTTAGGGAACAACTTAAACTCCATTCTGGGTGACACTCTTGGGATCCCTTTCCTGGGCTTTGCATCATGGTTTGCTGAAGCCTTTGTGACATTCTATCCCTTCATCCCACTGCTTCTCTAAGTACCTGTCTCTGCTCCATTACCTTGAAAATGTTAGATATTTTGGTTCGTGGTGCCACAAGACATAGTCATAGGGTAAGTGGCTTATAAACAGAAGTTGTTCATTTCTCACAGTGCTGGAGGCTGGTCAGCGTAGTGCTAGATCACACTGCATGTAGACTGGTGAGAGCTACTTCTTGGCTCATAGATGGCTGTCTCCTTTCTGCACCCTCAGTATTGGTTAGTCAAATCTGCTGTGGAGTTTGAAGGCATGGAGGGGCATCTTACTGAAAGCAGGCAATGACAGAAAACAGGCCAAGTAGGCAGCTACAGACAGCTGCATGCTGGGGAGGCTTTATCAGGAGGAACTTTAAAATAGAGTGGTGGGTTAGACTGACGGTGAGGAGCAGGGTGATATGAGAAACATACACGGAGAACTCCAGGGTTTGAGGTGGAGTGCATAGGTGCCATCGAAGTGGAGGATCAGGGTAAGTCAGGTTTAGGGGGAAGGAAAGTTGAGTTTCAGGTGGAATGCTCATCAGATATCTAGGTAGAGTGTACACACAGGCTCAGACACAGTTGTGGCTTTTAAAGCCTTGACATTGGTGAGATAAAAAAAAAAAAAATGGAGTGAAGCTGGATCAGGGTGGAGAAGACCTGGTAAGTACTGACTGCAGGCCCCAGCCTGGATGAAGAAGTAGTGAAGGAATCTAGAACCAGCCTACCAAGGACTAGAGACACATAACGGTTTCTCAATTTGGCCATTAGACCATTGAAATAACGGATCCCTCAAATTACACCAAGAACTGCTTTCTGGGAGAAGCGAAAGGCAAAATCTGAACCAACCAGAGGGGAAGTTTTTCTCCTACACAGAGAGATTCACAGCTTGCCAGACCACCATTATTTGACCACCCCCTACAGTAATGCTTCAACTTTGATGGGTACTTAATGAATTGAACACCTTCACCCAGTCATTTATGAGTGGCTGTAGAAACCCAAGTTCCCTAAGCAGTGGGCATGATGAATCCTTTCTAAATGAATCCTCACTGAGGGCACACCGTAATAAGATAGAGTTTTATTAAGCTATACGGTAAGTTTCAGGTCTCAGATTTGGTTCATAATTTCTGTGTTAGGGCTGCTGTTTCTTGATCACCCCCCCACACACCCTCAGTTTAGAGCACACCCCTCCTTTCCCTCTCCAATCAGCTCCCTCCTTGTTACCCAACTCTCACTCCTACGTGAGTTCAATTGTCTGATAGAGCCACAGCTGATGGAGCTTGCAAGGCTCTGGGTCCAATCTCCTTGTAAAACTTTTCATTGTAAGCTTCTAGATTTCCATCCTCTGGGTTTCTATATGCTTCCACCATTTTCTTTCTCTAATGTTTCTCTTTAGCTCATTAAGTTATGCAGACCGCTAACGCTGCCACCATTCCTATTTTCTGCATGCTAATCTCTGCCAGGTCTTTGCTGTCTCTGCTGTTCCTCCCAACCAACTTCATTAACCACAGGGCCGCATCAATGGGATGCCTTCACACTCTGACTTCATAGATGAACCCGCAACCCCTGCACCCGCCTCATAACTTGTCCTCCCCGGATCCCTGGCTTCTTCGTCAGCGTCTTCTGTATTCAGGAGAGGCCCTGAGCTGAGATGGCTGCCGAGTAAGGATAAAGTGCCCATAAGAGGTGAGCAGAACACACAGGAGGAGCACGTGGAGGACACATGGGGAAACCATGTGAGGAGCTGGCCCCTCTGGATGACAATGTGTGGGAACAGAGGGTGAGGGAATGATCTGGAAGCCATTAAGGGAGAAGCTGAGCACTTTGGAGAAAGCTCTGGATTCCCTTGGAACCACTTAAGCACAGGAGGGGTCAGGTTTGCCTCACGCACCAACTTCCCTAGGGAGTGAACCTCGCCTCCAGGGAGCCAGGAGACAGCTTGGCTTGAGTGAGATGCCATGTGACAGGCCTCTCCACTTTGTCTCAGCCTGCCTCTTCTCTAAGAAAGTTTAACACTAGAGCCGGGTGAGACCAGCAGGTCGAGATGCGTGGGAAGAGCGAAGGTCACCATTCTTTGGGGTCTCCCGGATGTGCACCATGTGACTCCACATCAGGCAAGCTGGCTTTCCTTCTCAGTCTCAGAGAACAACAGCAAAGGGGTCACCATTTGGTTAGCTCCAAGAATTCCTAATTCCTGACTCAGACTGTGTGGAGAGGCCACAGCTGCCCTGTGACAATGACACATGCATGGGAGCTGCCTCTAGAAGGGTCTTAGAAAAGCTTTTCTTTCATATAGCCAGGTCCCTACACCAATAGGCAGTTAGTCATGCTTGCTAACCTATGGATTCCCAGGCCCACTGAGATTCACTGGCTCCCCCATTTGCAGCAGAGACCACTAGCTTCCAGCATCTAAGCTCCCTAGATGACTTTTTCACTTTCATCAATTGAGTCATCTATAAATCTCAAGCATTTAAGAGCATCTTTATTCTTGAGCATCTTCTTGAGCCGGGCATGTATAGTGAATAAATCCTTCACCCACTCACTCATTCAGCAAGTGGACTGAGGGGTACCCAGGACCAGGTGCTCTTCCAGGCCTTACCCATATAGGGGTGAGCAAAGGAATGGCTTGCCTTCTGGGAGCCTGAATTCTAGTGAAGGACTATATCCTATTTTCTGGATGGGAAGCTAGAGGTCCAGAAAACACTGTGGATGACAGAGTGGTGACTTAAGCACTTGTGTACCTAACTCCTCTGAAAGCTGTTTCTTTAGTCCTTGTCCTTGCTTGCCACCTGTCGAAGGCCATAAACCATGCTGCGACTCCAGGGCTTTTTACAACTCTTTCCAGACCCTGGGAGCCTCCTTGATTCTTTGGCATCTGTTTTGATTTTTAAAATTTCATCTCTCAGTTTACCTTATCATAAGATATACCCTATGATATAGATAGATAGATAGATAGATAGATAGATAGATAGATAGATAGATAGATAGGTATTGGGTGCAATGCAGTGTTCTGAATGTGCACATATTTTGGAATGATCACAGTCTTCAAGCTAATTAAGAGATCCACCACCTCACACAGGTGTTGAAATATTTAAAATCTTACGGTTAGGGACAAATGAAGAAAGTAAGCTAAACACCAGTGTTCATGTCTCTCCTCTTCCTGACACAGATGCAACATGACCTTTTGCTCCTGCCATAATGGAGCAGACTCTCAAGCCTCAAGCTAAAAGAAATCCTCCCTCCTTACATTACTTTTGTCATGAATGTGGTCACAGCAATGAAAGAGGGAACTAATATACTCAGTAGATACCAAGTTATCCATAGCACAGTCTTTTACTAACTGGTCATGTGACCACATGTCAGGTGACCACACTGTATTCATCTTGTATAATTGGCAGGCTCTTTCCTTAAGGTCTTTTCATGGCCCTCTCCTCTGAGAAGCCCTGTAGGATCTACTCATCTCTGAACAGGGAAAAGTGCCCCTCTCTGGCTTTTCCTCCCAACACTCTCAGGTTCACTGCCATTGATGGAGTTGCTTGGCCCCCAGAATGTGGGTCCTGTTCACAGGGCTGTGTGTCCTTGGATCTGAACTGTTAATGTGTAGACAGGTTGCTGGTCATGCTCTGAGCCTCTTGGTTCAGCCTCCCTTGGCCTGAGCACTCCTTGATGCTTAGCTAGGCAAGTGGGCAGAGAGAGTCACCTAAAGGAAACTTTTGATTCCTGTTGACCTCAGTATGAATGGGTTTCCTAGGGTGTAGTGAATGGGGAAGAGCTGACAACCGAAGGCTCTAAAGACAATAGGGCTGACAAATGGGAACTTTGGGAAGGGGTTACCCCATGACCAGGGCTGATTTCTCCTTCTCCTTCCCATATTTTGCCAGTTCTCAATTCCTAGACTATGAAATCTCAAAGCCATTGAATCACTTCTTCTGAGAACACAATCCTCCACCCATTGAAGGTTTGGCTCAAGAACAAGATAAGCAGGGTGTGTTGGGATTCATTTATGTGGTTCCCCACATCCACTCACTTCGACTTACATCACAAATTCCAACACATCATCAAATGTATACACTCAACTGGTCTTTGCATCTTCCTCACTGGCTGAATCGGAAGTTGACTTGACAGTCAAGGCCCCTGGTCCCGTAGCACCAGACCAAGACTAAGTAGAAATTCTTTCCTTGGCTTTCTCAGGAGATAATGGCTTTGGGTTAGGGATAGAGAAACCCCCAGAGAGTTTTGCTGTCTTAGTTATTTTTATCTCCAGGGATCATATAGCTGGCCCAGTAAAGGGAAGTACAAATTCTCTGGAGTAGTCAGGAACTCCTAACCTTTCAGCAAGAATACTGTGGAAACTCAGCCTGACTCCATTTCAATCTTTTCTCCAACTCTTTCTGTGACCGAAGACTAGGGAACAGAGCAGAGGTTGGGGATTGGTCTACAGAAGTCAGAGAAGGTGGGGAGGATGGAAGAAGAAAACTAACTTCTAGCATGTGCTGAGAACCACTAAGTTATAGTGCTTTCAGGAGTGATACTTGATGAGTCTAAAACCCTACTGATGGAGGATATTTGGAATTCTGATTTCACTGTGGATAAATCTAAGGCCTAGAGAAATAAAATGACCTTCCCAAGATGGTGTCCTCCCTTCATACCAATGAACACTCTCATCACTCCAAGACCTAAGGTGTCAATTGTCCCAGAAGGACTCTTAGGGTCCCTCAAAAATGATTCAGAGCTACAGTCTATTACATTGTAAGATACCCCCCCCCGCCCCAGTTATCATCTGAGAGGATCCCTTTATGATGCAGAAACAAAGGCCAGGGAGGTTTGGTTGGCCTTCAACATGGAGATATGGCAGAACCAAGGTTTGAACTCAGGTCTTTAGACTCCTGCTTTGGTGCTTCCATTCTTCTGGCCTCAGTAGAAGCATACGGGAAAGCTTGTCTCCATTCTGTTATGGTGCCTCTTCATCTACCACAGTAACATCACCCTCATCTCACACTCAACATCCTTTTCCTATAACCAACATCTAGTGGGCTGACATGGACCTCAGGAGAACAGCATGTGGTCAGTGTGTCTGGGATTCTGTCCTCAGAACCTATAGGAAAATTCTACAAATTATTTTATGATGCTTCTTGAACTGTGTGAACATCACTTTACTGCAAGGAAAATCCACAGTTATCCATATGCATGATTTTTTTAAATAAAAATGGCACATATCATTGATTGTGATAGGAGAAATCAACACAATAAAATAACATATATTTCTATTTCTAAATACCTTCCCATAACACCAGTGGAAGACATAATGAAATGGACTGATGCTTGTGCTTATGGGTAGAACAAACGTACACCCACAGGGACGAATGTGGGCTGAGTTAGATGTTTCATTAGTAGCTTAAATTCCAGAAATTGGGTCAAAGTTAGTGATGTGAAAAATTTTAAAATTGATCAACACTTCTTGGCAATTATTTCAAAACAAACAAACAAACCAGAGTGCTGCTTTGCCTTGATTCAGATGGTGACTGCATTGTGTGGAGGAGGTGAATACTGAAAGTGTCCTGTGTTAAATTGAATATGGTGTGAGGTTCTAGGCTCAGTTAATGAGGCTTCACGGGGATCAGGGCAGGTCTTGGCTATGCAGTCTTACTTGTGTATATTCTTGGTCTCTCCCTCTGAGCTTCCTGCATTAGTCCATTTCATGTTGTTGTAACAGAATCATTGAAGCTGGTAATATACAAACAAATCTTGCTACCCAGCTTGCTCTAGGAGCCTCGGCCTCCGCCCTCCAAGGCTGGAGTTACAGGTAGGCAGGCCACCAGGTATGGGAGTTTCTGGGATGTAAATTCTACATCTCACACTTGTGAGACAAGCACTTGAATCACTAAACCAACTCTAACCCTTCTATCTCAGATGTGACTCATATTTTGATTTTATAATGGTCATTGCTAAGAAAGCTATTTTGCATAAATACATGGTACAAAATGGTAGAAGAATGGTTATAGCCATTTCAGAAATTGCTAGAAAGTCTTGTCTAATCCCAAGATAAAACTCCATTTGAATATTTTTTTGAAACTCATGTCAGAAACTAAAGCAATAATTTTAAAAATCAAACATTCTAACAGAACACAATCCAAAGATATATTAATTTGATTCTTGCATGTTAAGGAGTGGAGGAAGGAAAGTATTACGTCTTTGTTTTCTAAAATTAAATCAGGATGTTTTTTTTTTCTCTTACAGAAATGTGCAGTAAAAACATCACAGTTCATAACATGTAGTGGTCTCAAACCTGAGCTGTGTGAGGCATTTCAGTGGGAAGTGCCCATGCTGTGTGTTTGGAACCAAGACTGCAGTGAAGTCATGAAATGAAACACAGGTAGACATGTCAGGCTTACTGGGTGGTTAACCATAATGTTTGACAATTGCGTGTTTAGAAACATGTATGCTTGTTGTGTTTTTAAGTCTTAGAGGTTGGGGTCTAAGCTGAAATCTCTCTCCATTCTATGACCAGTGCCCAGCAACTCAGGAGATGAAAGAGAGAAGCAAGGGCTCCCCTAAGCAGTACCACGAAGTCTCATCCTCACAATAGGCAAGTTGTTAGGCAGATTCCCCAAGAGAGGAAACAAGAAAACAGGGCTCAGACATGATCAGCAACTTAACTTTCCCTAGGTCTTTGAGTGACTATGAAGTTGAGCCTTCATGGTGGTGTGTCCTACCATGGAAGGATAGATTGCTAGAAAGTCCATTCAGGCTACCCTATGGTGCTCCTGACATGTCCGCACCAGCTTCTGAGGTTCATCACTTCTTACTGAGATTTATCAGGCTTTAGGGATGAGCCTCATCACTGAGTAAGAGGGAAGTGTTAAAACAAACAGGGAGAGAGGATAGGAAATGTGTCAGAATGGCTCAAGTGTCATAGATCCTAAGAATCCTAAGTTTGGAACTGAGGCGATGGATGAATGTTGTGCTACAGATGATCTTGGGCAAGGGGAAAACACTGACGTGATGACCCAAGAGAGCTCAAAACTGGCTAAGTAGTTGAGACAAGGGTCAGAGATACCCGGCATAATAGATATTGAAGGCCCACCAAATGTGCTTCTGAATGTCCTGTTCCATCCCTCAGCCCTTTTGACCTAGCAGGGATGCCCTCAAGGTGTATGGGGTCCAGGAGCTCACCCATGCAAGGGCAGCACCTGAAAATCAGGAGGTGGAGTGTTGGGGTCTATTCAATTCAATGGCTGGTGAAATCCTTCATGGAGCAATGTGGCTATGATTGTAGCCTTCACTCTTCTCCTAAGCTTCCATGAGTCCCAGGTCTGGTCTCTGCTGCTGTCCCAACTTCATTTGCCAAATCTTCACAGCTGGGGGGGGGGCTCAGACTCAGGGATCAGATGAGCTCTCTGTCCTGTTCTTTGCATGGGGAAGAGTCGAGGGAAAACTGGCACAGTGGAGAGAAGCAAGAGGTAGCCCACGGAAACTACATGCTCAAGTCACAAGAAGGAGTGGGTGAGCCCCAAGGGGAAGCAAGCAAATTCACAAGACCTCAGGCACATGGGCAGGTCATTTTACTTGAGAGGAAGGAGGAGGAGGAGGAGGAGGAGGAGGAGGAGGAGGAGGAGGAGGAGGAGGAGGAGGAAGAGGACATTGAGGTCAATCTCCTCAGAATCTGTAGAACACGGACAGCTTGTTCCTCGTCCCATCTCTACGGAAAGGAGTGTGTGTGCCTCTGGAACAAAGGACAGTCCCAGAGAGGCTATGGACTCCTTGGTGATGACAGATGTTTTGTGTCAGAGGAGGAGGTCACCCAATTCCTTTTGAGGAAGATTCCCTTCCTCCGCTTATTTATTTACTTTTGCTGAATGATTCAGTGATTCAACCTCAAAACCAGGCTCCAGAGGAAGGCAGGAAGAGCCCAGCCCTCAAACACCAGTGTGTCCCTGAGAGGTTTTGCTCTGTGGAACTTTCCTTAAAAATAACCACATCAGGAGACCGTCAGGGCAGAGGAACTCTCAAACCATCCTGTGGGGCTCATGAAGGACTCAGCAGCCTGGAATGGGGGGTCCTTCGGGAATCTGGCCTGAGTGTGTTTTCTCCACAGAGACAGCATGAATTGGGGGTGGGGCGGGGGTCTGAACATCAGATTTGCAATCTCAGATACCAGAGGGTATCATATCCCAAAAGAAAGAATAGACAGGAAGTCTGAAGAGTGAAAGGGGGTGTGTCTGGAGTGAGTGGTACCATGATTACCCAAGAGGCCTGAGGAACTGGAACCTTTTTTGCTTTGCCCATGGTCTGTTTCTTCAGGCTGTAAACTACACCAGTTTTCAACACAAAGGTATTGGTTTCTTTATTTCTGTGTGAACAGCAACCATTCAGAAATAGATCTCTTTGTTATAATGTATCGAGCTTAGAAATGGGCCAAGAAGACAAAAGGTTGGGATGAATACAATGTCAGATTGAAAATTACTTTAGCAGAACTGGGTTCTATGTCCAGTGTTATGGGTTAAGCTTTATAGACCTTAAGTGGGTCACTCTTCTAAGGACATGAAGATTCCCGGTAAGGAAAGCCTGGTGGCTGTACCCATGAAGAGAGGAACAAAGGAAACATGAACAGGACAAGGCTGGGTTCAGCTTGGCACCATAGTCACAAGGACTGAGGAGCATGTTTTGGTCCTCCGCCTCTTGGTTAGATGATCTAGGCTATGTCAACTTGTGTGTCTCTGAGCCTCAGTATGCTCATATGAAAGGCGAAGAAAATGCTACTCACCTCCCGGGCCTGTTGAGAAAGAGTAGTACTTAGTAAACCGGAAGGCCTAGTCAAACTGAGATACTGTCCTTCTGAACACTTAGGAGCAATGGCACTAACCTCATCGTTACTCCTACGCTATTGTGGCTACAGTGACAGCACGAAGCATTAGCACTCTTCTCAGTATGTTGAATGTGCAAGCTATACAAACACAATCTTATTGTAAAAGGCAAAAATGTATTTAGTAAATCAATAAAGTAAGTATTATTTCTGTATTTGTATATACCATGGGAACTCATTTAATATTCACAAGAGAGCATCTTAACTGGAGTATTGCCTCCCTCATTGGCTTGTTGGCATGTCTGTGGGGCATTTTCTTGATGGCTACTTGATGTGGGAGGGCCCTGCCCACTACGGGTGGCATCATCCCTTCCTAGGCAGGTAAGCCTGGTCTGTATGAAAAAGGTAGCGGAATGTGAACCTGGAAGTAAGAGCCAGCAAACGTCATCTCTTCCTTGGTTTCTGCTTCACGTTCTGACCACGGGTCCCTGCTCTGACTTCCTTCCATGCACGGACACATAAACCTTTTCTTCCTTTAAGTTGTTTATGTCATGACGTTTTTCACAGTAACAAAAAGCAAACTAGGGCATTCCCATTTACTGACTTGGAAACTGAGGCAGAGCCAGGCTTCAAATCCAGAGAGTCTGTCTACCTGACTTGTAGCACTCCAGAGATTACTAGGAGCGATCTGAACTCTAATAGATCCACAGGAGGCCAATGGGAAGTTTTAGGGTCTTTACTTCCTTGGATAAAGAAAGTCTAGGATCTGAAAATGAGGACAAGAAAGTTGACATCGATGATCAATGAATTGAGAAAAATAGCAGACGATGAATAAGCATCTCTGGAAGTAGGGCAAAGCATGGAGACAAAGGAGCAGCCACTACTGATGTCCATGGAAGGGTTTGTGTGCCTCTACAATGGGAGGGAGAAGCCACAGTTGCTAATCAGCTTTCCTGAAGAACTAGCAGAGAGGGGGATTCAGCATGGAAGGGGAATTCTGCTTCTCTGTAACAGGTCCTCTGACGAGAACTGAACAGGTACAGTTACTAGCTCTTGGACATCCCTCTTATTCCTTCCTTTGCAAAGGAACCTCCAAGGACACCAGCTTGGTTGGGGTCAGAGGGCAGCTCCCAGCTCCCAATAGCCAAATGCTACAGGTGCTTTCAGGTCTTAAGAACTGGGTAGGAAAATGGAAAAAGGTTGCCTAGTGACCTAAAAGAAATTCTGGCTGTAAGTCAAGAGGCTAAGCTTGCATCCGGGCTTAGGGTCTAAATTGATATCATATCCCAGAAATGCTCCCAAAAGGGACAGTCACCATACATCTTTGCATCCTGGGATTGCTACTGTGGAATTGCTGTCTTCATCTGTAAAACTCAGAGACCCATGAGGATCTGAACTCAGGTGCAGTGCAAACGGTGGGGTCAGAAAGCAATGGGAGACATTTTCCTGTGTGCCTTATTCTTACTTTTTCATCTCTCCTTCTTCATAGTCTTTCCCTTTTCTTGAAAATCCCAGGAAGATTTTTGAGCTCACATCTAATGTTGTAAACACCATGCCCTTACTTGGTAAGCAGGAAGTTGGTCTCCACCCTGTTGTTCCTCCTTTGTCCTTCCTTTGGGGACCCCTCTCCCCCCTGCTATGTAGTTTCCTGCTTCCTGGTCACTTGTCCTGAGTTATTTTATTCTCTGCTTAAGAAGTCACATGAGCTAGGGTGTGAGTGTGCGTCCTGAGTGCATGAGGGTTGTATGAGCCAGAGGGCAGGAATAAACACATGGAGCCAAGGGGAAAGGCAGAGGTTAGGGTCACTCAGAACAAGCCAGTCCCAAGAATTTAAAATTAGCCCTGGGAACAAGAATGTTGGGGTCTCCAAGGAACAGCAGCTGTGAAAAGAAAGACGAGGAGGGAAAATACGCCCTGCCCCACAGTCGCTGCAAACCTCGCTGGCCTATCACATCTGCCCTGGGGTCTCCCCCAGCTTTGGTCCTCCGCACACACCCCCAGGCTATCTCTGGCCAAGTCTGTGAGGTCGAGCAGTGAGAATTTCCTTCACATGCTGTCATTTTCCTCTCTGGTAACCGCAGAACAATGTGGCCTAGGATTCCTGATAGGACAAAGTTTAACTGGAAACAGGAAAGCAGAGGACAAGTTTGGGTCTGGGATGGCTATGATAATGAGAAAATGACAGGCCTGTCCAGGGAAGAGGATGACAGAGGAGGATGGTCACATGGTGAGGACGGTGCTCGCACACGCTGGAAGCTCCCTTGGGAAGAGTTGAACACGTGAGGGGAGACTCAGGCCTGACTCTCAAGGGAAGCTTCCTGGATCAGCAGGAGGATAGGGGAGCTTGGGAGACTATGTAGCTCTTCACAGAATCTGGATGGTCAGTGGGGTGCTGGCGATTTCACGGGGATGAATTCCTGCCTCAGACGGGGAACAGAGCATGGGCGATAATGGAGGCACCAAAGCGAGACCGAGACCAGGAAGCCCGGGAGAGCAATCCCTTCCTCCACACTCTGGTCCTAGACACCTAAGAGTCTACAAGTACTAGGCTTCCTCCTGCAGCTCCCCACTGAGATGGGGGAGCTCAGATTTTAGAGAGTTTGGGTAAAAACGAGGTTGGTTATACCTCTAGGATATGAAGAAGGGGAGCGATTTTCACAGCCATAGTTCTTCCAACCATTTGGGGTATGGGTGGGATATGGACACTCTGGAAAGACAGGAAGGGGAGGTATGATGTGGGAGAGGCCATATTCTCTCAGAGGGCAAGGGTCTGTGTGTACTTCTTGTGGCCACAGCACTAGTTTCTCAGCTTGTCTCAGCTACTAACTGCCACCCACAATGGAAGCTTCCAGAAAAAAGAAACATGGGAGATTTTATGGTGTTTTCTTCATTGTTATTGCAAAATACTCAAGAAAGGCAGCATAGAAGGGAAAAATGTTCATTTTCTTTACCTATTTCAATGGGTTCAGTCCATCACGATAGACAACCTGACAGAACAGAGCATCTTACATCAGGGTGGCCAGGAAGTAAGAGTGTCTGCACCAAAGGGGGCTCCTTCTTATTCCTCACAAACCCACAGCCAATGGGATGGTGTGGAATAATGCTCTCTGGAAAGGCCCTTCTAGGTACAGCTAGAGGTGGGCTTCACCTACCTCCTAGGTAACGCTCAATAAGTCCATTGATAATCATGAATAATCATCTTAGTTGTGTTTACCAAGATGTCCATAGCACTCAAACCTATACCTGGTACATGGCAGGCACTCCACAATGACCTGCTGAGTAAGGCTGATGGGGTTCCCAGAGTTCCTGTGACGAGGAAACTAGCGCTTGGTAAAGTAGATTCAGATTCCCAATGTGAAGGAAAAACCAAAATTCTGATGTCTATTTTCTTCTCAGAAATTCACACCCATGACTGTCTGTAGGCAAGGCTATCTCATAAAGTTCCCAAATGTGCTGAATTCCTGTGCTAAGTTAGTCTGAGGTTCAAATCATAGGCTTAGTTGGCTCTCTAGCTGAAAATCAAAGACACAGACACACACAGAGACAGAAACACAGAGATACAGAGAGACAGTCACGGGCATACACACACACACACACACACACACACACACGAGAGAGAGAGAGAGAGAGAGAGAGAGAGAGACAGACAGACAGACAGACAGAGACAGAGACAGAGAGACAGAGAGAGAGACACAGAGACAGACAGAAAGAGACAGAGATACAGAGACAGAGAGAGACAGCGATAGAGAAACACACACAGAGACAGAGATGGAAAACAAAGCATTGCTTTCTATCCAGTTTCCCAGGTTTATTCCATTTGTGTAGCAGTGGGTTACAGGGAAAGAATCACAGGCGATTGTGTATGTTCTTGATATATTGTTGGTTTGCAGAATTAAATAGATTAATTCTAAAACACATGCATTATAGATGGACACAGTTGCACATGCATAATTCAAGCATTCAAGAAGAAAATGTGGGAGGATTGCTGTATTTGAGGCCAAGCTGGTCTAAATAGCAAGTTCTAGAGGCAAGCCAGGGCTGGCTGCATGGTGAGACCCTGTCTAAATACAACCCCAAGCCAAAGCAAGTAACCAAACAGACAAGCAAAAATAAATCATGCATATTATGAACTCAGTTCCAATTGACACTTGGATATGTCGGCCATCTCTCCCTTTCCACTCCCGTCTTCGTTTTGTCCTTGTGACTATTATTATAGCTCCCCTTTCTTGCCAAATCAAAATTAGTCAAAGGCTGTGTGTGTGTGTGTGTGTGTGTGTACACATATACAAATGCTAATGGCCATGTCATATTACTCTCCTGTAGCCATTCCCAACACCTGTGCAAAACCGATCTTCTCTTTCCCCTACAAACTTCAACTCTGTTTCATTATATGTTGTCCATCAAGTACAAAATCCATCTAAATATAGCACACCTGCCCTAGAGGGAACCGTGACTAGAGAAAACCATGCAGGACTCAGGACTATGCCACCATCACCGTGTACTTGCTTGGCTTCCTATTCCTCCCAATCTTCTAGGCATGATGATGTCTTTCTTCTCCTGCTCCTGGCTCATCCTCTTCTCCATTCTCAGAGGTAAGACTCGGTTCCATTTCATTTCACTGAAGCAGTCAGAGCAGTCAGATGAGGACTTGCAGAGCTCCCACCTCCACATCCATCCACCACACACTCCTCATTCATTTGTTGAGCCTACATTCCTACTATGGAGACCGGTAACTTATGCACCTGTTTCATGGATTCTAGGACATCAATCCCTGGGCCATATCCACGTTCTTCTATCACAACCACCATCATTTCTCTACCATAACCACCACCATAGCAAACCATTACTTCCATCATCCAAACACATCCCACTTGAAAATGAAAAGCTTTTCATGACTCAACAGTCCTCATCTGTTTGTTTTTTTTTCTTTTTGTATTTTATAAAAGGAAAGTGTGCCTATCTGTATCTGACAATCTGGACTCCATTTCACCCCTTTGTCTATTTCCCCATCTCTCCATTTGTTATCACCATCAATGTCTCCATGTTATGAGTTCAGATCATCAACTTTTAACTCTTACTTTATTTAAGCAAGCTGACCAGTCACTCCACACGGAAACTCTTTCTCCCCTCACCAGCCATCTCACCTCTGCCACCACTGCAAACCTTTAAATGCAACCTTTCATTGAACCCTGGAGCACCAGGCTCCCAGCTCTTTCCCCGCTACATTTCTCCCTTGGCCTTCTCATTGGATCTTGTGACTTTAGATGCTATTTATAAATGTATAGATCCTGAACAAGCACGGCTTCAGCTACTCCTCAACTACCCAGAGACGTTGTTAGTCCTGCCCTCTTCACCTGCTCCACCTGCAGACTTTCCTACTTCAGTTTATTGTCCCCAAAGTCTGGAGTCACCTTAGAGTTTTCTTTATTTTTTTTTCCTCTCCCAATCAGCAAATCCTCTCAACCCCACCTTTCAAATTAAATAGAACTGATCGTACTTCTCACATTAATTGCCAAAGCACCATCGTTTCTACCCCGAATTGCTGCAGTGGCTTCCTGTGTGGTTCCTTCTTTTCACAGTGGTGCTTTCAGATAGAGCCAGATGCTAACCACAGTCTTTCCAAAAGACGCCCTGTCTCATAAGCCAAATTCCTTGCCTTGGACCCCTCAACATGAGATCTGTTCAATATTCCCTTGGTTTAAAATTGTTTTTCTAATTACTCATATGGTTCCTAACTTTGCCTTTATTTGTGTCCCTACTTCATTAGAAAGACTTTCACTCATCTATTAATGGTAATATAGAAATCACCCTGTTTGTACCACTTACACCCCCTCCATAAACAGGCACATGATTCTGAAATATTCTGTATCTCCTTGGCAAGGCTGCTGTCATAAGCACGCCCACCTTAAAGTTATGCTGTGAGCATTGGAAGAGTTAATCTGGAAAAGGCACGTGAAGTATAGCGTAGCACATGAAGAGTACCAATTCAGTATTGGTTGATTTTATTATTCCTATCAGGGCCCAATCTGCCAGCTAGATACTAGTATGTGAAAAACGGAATGCTAGAGAGGAAACTTACTCACCGGATGGCAGAGGAAGCCATCAGAAGCAGCCCCTGAACGGCAGGCCACTGTCCTGTGCCATCCACAAGGCCTGTCACACAGTGGAATCCTTTCCAGATGATGGAAACTGCACTGGGTAGGGAAAGAACTCAGCAAGTCTGCCACCCGCTACCTGGCTGACACTTGAGCAGGAACGTACCTTTGCAAGCCTCTGGTCCTTCTTTACAATGAAGACAATGGCTGCCTGCTTTCCATTTTCAGGGTGTGTTTTAAGAAACCGGTGCCTGAGATCGCTGATGCCCATCATCTGCGTACAAGACTGGCCACTTGACATACCGGTGAAAACACCAAGTGCCTCTCATTCATTTCTGAGCTGGAGCACTAAATAGAAAGTCGCTCTCTCCAAATGGAGACAGCTCCGAGGTTGTGTGTTTGCCATTCATGCTTACAGTGAATGGCCACCCACCATGTGTTTCTGCCAGCTTTCCCAGTTAAGAAAGAAATCTGGAAGCAAAGTTGTATCTGAATTTCCCCAGTAAAAGCAGAAGAGAAGGGTTCTCCTTCTGCTTCTTGCAGGGCACTGCTATTGAGGGGCACACATATACGATCTAGGGGACCAGAGCTGTTTAGTTTGGGGAGGATGGTTGGTTATACACGGCTGAAATAGGATACAGAGAGCAGTCTGAGCCTCCCCGGGGGAAAAAAAAATAGAATAAAACCCTCTTAGCACATCTGGAAAAGCCATCATGCCTGTAAAACATGGTGAGGAAAGGATCCTACATGGAAAACAGACCGTTTCTGCTCTTAAAACATTTCTATCAGTTTTTTTTTCCTTCTGTCCCTGAGGATAGCATGGGGCTAGGTCAGAAGATGTAGTGGTGTTTCAGACGGTGTTGCTTTAGTTCCTCTGTGCAGGAGGATGGGGTAGGGATGAGGGGGAAGAGTCAGTCCTAAGGTGTGGCTAACTGAGTGGCTAACTGAGCGAGAAGCACTGGTGTGGCCCAGGGAAACAGAGAGCAAGCGCTGGAGCTTCTGGAAGGGCTGGATGGGAGGCATCTTTCTAAAGGTGGGCAAAAGCTTCCTTCCTTACGGGCTGCCCTGAGGAACAATCTATTAAGGATACTCATCCCTTAATCAATGACACCTCGAGGTTTCTTACTGTGAAGAAAACACTTCAGTGGATGGGATTAAGTTCCGGATTTTGAGACAAGACCGTCTTGAACCTGGGGGATCCCCACAAATGTGATCCTATTTATCTTTACAAAAGGAGGAAAAGAGAAATTTTAGACATGGGTGGGGATAGAGCATGGTGACCATGAGGCAAGAGATTGGAAACACAAAACCACCAGTCCAGGAATGCCCTCAGCAAGCAGAAACCAGCAGAGGCAAGCATCAGGTCGTCAGCCGAGGCCACCCAAAAGAGGGGGGACTCTACCAGTACCCGGATTTCAGCCTCATGAAAGTGACCTTGCTCTTCTGTCCATTATAAAGGCAAAGTAGAAATTCCATGTTGTTTTAAGTCACTCTACCTTAGCAGTTGTTACAGTGGAGACTAGAAGCGGATACAAGCAAGAGAGCACATATCTGGGTCAAATTAGCATAAGTCCACTCTTAGGGACTTATGCAGAAGCATCCAGAGGCAATACACAAATGAGCAGGTGCTGCTATTTGCGAGTGCAACAGGGAACATGTGTCTTATATAAGAGGTGGTGTTGGCTTAGCTTCAGCAAACTGAGAGAGGAACAAAGACCTAGGAGGAGGGGGAGGAGGACGAGGAAGAGTCCCTCCGACTTCTCAAAGGAAGCTGCAGTTCTGGATTTTTATAAAAACTCATCTCATTTTAATTGTTGGTAGCTATTTTAAATTCTCAGTGCCATGCAGGCTGAATCAAACACATCTGTTTAGCCACACCCCGCCCATGAGGCTCCAATTTGCACTCTATGGTCTATTGTATGCTTGACTCTGAGCTAAGCATTAAAGATGCTGTGTCTGTCCTCTAGCTCATGGTAAGGGAAGGAAGCAGACAAAATGACTGGGTCTTTGGTAGAACTGGTAAACAGTAAGGTCGGGGTTGGGGCTTAGGGGACACCGAGAGATTGTTTCTTGCTGGATCAGGAGAAAGGGGGACAGTGAGGGAGAATTTATGGTAAGAGCTGATGCTCACAGCAAGTCTTACATGATAAGGTGGGAAGCAGAAGTGGGCAAAGCTTGAAAAGGAAGCAGGTGGTCTGGGCACCAGCCAGAGCAAGGGCTGAGAGGCCTAAAGAATCAGCTGAGGCATAAGACAAAGGCAAGGTTAAGGCATGCATGGTGGGAAGACGTGGAGGACAATGCACCCATGGCTGTATCCTGAGCTTATCTTGAGGATAAAGGGTGCTATGAGGGTTTGCCTGGAGTTGAAATGTGGTCCCTAAGGAAATATGCAAGCCCTAGCCCACTTAATTTATAAGTGTGACTCTGTAAACGGGTTCTTTGAAGTTGCTGTAAAGTTAGATTGAGGTCATACTGGATTAGGATGAGCCTGAGTTCAGTGATGGTCATCCTCAAAAGAGGAGCAACTTGGGACATATAAACAAAGAATGACAAGTGACCAAGAAGGCAGAGATTAGAAGCAAAGAATCACCATCTTCCAGTCAAGGAGTGCAGAAGGGTGTGGCACTGCCAGAAGCTGGAAGGATCATTCCTTGGAGATGAAGAGATTCAGCCTTTCCCACCTTGACTTTGATCTTCTGATCTCCAGAAGCATTCTACTGACTGACAGTCACCTAGTTTATGGCATTTTATTATAGCGGCCTAGGAAAAGGGTATACCCCATATTTCAATAAACCGTTAAAATAACTCATGGAGAGAACTGGGAAGACAGCGAGCATAGTGAAGTGGTGCCCTTGTAAACTTGAGGACCCGAGTTGAATGCCCAGAGTCCACATTAAACACCCAAACAATATGGGTGTGGTAGCAAATGCTTGTAATCCCAACACTGGGGAGGCAGAGACAGGTGGATGCTTGGGGCTCGCTGCTTATCCCCGCCCTCAGGGTTGGGGTCCAGGACAATGAGAGATCCTAACTCAATAAAAAGATGCAACATCTGAGGTTGTCCTCTGTCCTCTGCATGCACATCACACGCATGCACACACACACACGTGCAAACATGTGCATGTGCAATACACACTGATACAATTAATAAGCTATCACTTTCTACGTGCCCAAGTATTCACTCTGTATTCACAAATGGCCTGAGAAATAAGACACTGTTTTCGCCCTGTTTGACACACTAGCGCAGTGCAGCCAGAAAAGCGACTGGGCTTGCCTAATTCCACACAGCTGGTGTCTAATCCAGCTAGGCTGTGACTGAAGGGGACTGGTTCCAAGTCAATGCCCAGTGCCACCTTAGCACTAAAGTGGACACTGTTGAGCCACGCGGTCTTGAGTCACTGGTTACCACGCTCCCATGGCCTCCTCTGGCGTCCCATGAGGATTAGAAAGAAAGAAAACATGAAAAGTATTTAGCAGACTGCAAAGTGCACTCAAGGAGAAGCACAAGAATTCCAAGTGGGGCTGGATAGGCGGCCCGGTGATTCGGAGTGCTTACTACTCAGCCCGAGAAGCCAAGGTCAGTTCCTCATGTCCATACTAGGAGGCTCACAACAGTCTCCAGGAGCGTCCTACGTTTCTGCCCTCTGTATGTACATAACCACACTCATGAGTACACATGTGTGTGCTGCCCCCACACTTAAAAATAATAAAAATAAATCTTTTAAAAAATCACTCAAAGTAGAGGCCAGGCCTTCCAGGACATGGCAAACCTACCCTATCTACTGCTCTGAGATGGGTGGATGAATCTACCGACCCCCATTCCCTAGTACACACAGGAAAGTTTCTAATCCCTTACAGAGGTCACTACCCAGCACCATGTGCTGGTCCAGTGCTGACCATGGCATGGTCCCTAATTTCATGAGGTCAAGTCTTCAAGCTTGAATCCAGTCTCCCGGAAGCTCCTCTCGGCTACCTTTATAGCAGGTTTTGGGCTCAGAACCAATCTCACGTGAACCACAGAATATGTTCAGAGACAACGACTGAACATTCATATTCGGTTTACTGAGGAGGAGACAGTGAATTAGGTCTTATTTCCTGTTGTTGTGATAAAAAGCATGACAAAAAGCAAGTTAAGTTAAAGAAGAGAAGGGTTGGTTTGGGCTTACGGTTCCAGAGAGATAGCGTCCACAGTGGTGTGGAAGACCACATTACCCATCCACAAACAGGAAGAAGAGAGGGAGAATAGAGGAGGGGCGAGGCAATGCACCTTCAAAGCCCACCCTAGGGACATATTTTCTGCAACAAGGCTCCACCTGCTAAGGTTCCATGACCTCCCAACACAGTGCTGCTGACTGAGGATTGCGTGTTCAAATACATGAGCTTTTGGAGATATTTTTCATTTATAGCATTTACCGTCAGAAACAACTATTGACCCATCTAAGACCACGTGATCAGAGTATTCTGCCCAGCATGTCCTCTGTACCTAGCTGTGGTACATTTAGCCCAAGAAGCTGTCTTCTGAGGGTAATCTGATATTTGGGCATGATATACTTCATTTTTACGGCATGGAATCAACACAACCTTTATTTTTCTACTTATTTTCACGTAGGAATTTGTTGAAGGAGAGAAGTATTTTTTTTTTGGAAAAAAATTTGTCCCTAATATCTTGTGAGGGACCCAACCTTGGTGGGTTTAAAAGAATCCAAGATAGCAGCCTATCTATTTTATTTCATTTTATTATTATTAATTTTATCTATCTATCTATCTATCTACCTATCTATCTATTTATTTATTTATTTATTGGGTCAGGGTTTCACAGTGTAGCCCTGGAACTAGGGCTGGCTTCAAACTCAGAGATCCATATGCCTCTGTCTCCTGAGTGCTGGAATTAAAGGCGTGCACCACCATTGCCTGGCTAGCTTATCTCTTTTATAAATCCATGTATCCCATGTGCATTGAACCTCCATGTGACCAAGTATATTATATTCTCAGCATTAGATATATTTGGATATGGATTACCTCTGTTTCAAAGGAACCCACAGGCTGATGAGAATGGACACAAGAAAATCAATCATTGCAACATCCCTAAAACTCACAAATCAGCCTTCACAAGCATGACTTTTGCCATATTCGTCTCGTCCTTTATTATTTGTATTTCTCTAGTGTTTTCTCTCACATCAAAAACATTTCTTTTCCCTTTCTTTCTTATACAGAAGCTTGGGTTTATCTTAAACAATACTACCCATGAATTCATGGGCTAAACTTAACTATTTTCTATTACACAGTGTATTTAAAAGCTAACTACTGTTAGAGGAAGAAACACATGAGGTTGTCACCTCATCTCAGACGGCATCAGAGGTAGGTGGCTCACCTCGTGGGAGACAAAGTCATTGCCCAGGAGACCCACATATGCTATGATAGAGGTATGTAGCTCATTATAACAGGAAGCAAACCTTTATCTCATCAAATCCTGATTGGCTGAGACACAGCAGGATCATCAATCTGAGAAGCAGAATCTAGATGCAGGAAAAAGGTAAGTCTGCCTTCCACCCCCAAATCTCAGCAGTCCCCACTTCTCAGTGCTTCTACCACTGACCAGGACACAATTACTCTCATTTGCAAATTTCTAGACCAGGGGTTATGGGTCAAGAAGGTCTGTGATGTAAGGACAAGTCTTTCTTATTTTTAAACCTTGTCTGCATATGATTATGTGTATGCCCGTTCGTGTATGCATGTGTCAGGGTACACATGTGTGCATACCTGCATGTGGAGGCTGTTCAAAGGCTGTTCCCTTTCTTTGTGTCAGGGTGTCTCATAACCTGGAACTCTTCAAGTAGGCTGGGATGGCTGGCCAGCAAGTTCTGGGAATCCACCTGACTCCGTACCTCAGTGCTGAGGGCGCATGCTCGCACCACCATGCTGCTCTTCCCTTCACATGGATTCTAGGTTCTGAACTCAGCTCCTTGTGTTTGCACAGAAAATATTTTACTCACTGAGTAATCTCCCAGTCTGGGCTCCACATTTTTTTTTCAATCTTCTGCTTCCATAGATACACAAGGTTGAACGCTATTTCTCTGGAAGCCTGTCCTGGTATTTTCCTGGTGGGCTGTCATCTCTAGGGTTTGTGTTTAACAACATCCTAACTAGGAGACCACATCAGAAGGCAAGCAAAGTGTGACAATGGACTCTTGAAGAAAACTTAGTCTATCTCATGAAAGTCGAATGATACACAAAAACCTCAGGTCTTTCTCTACCTCCGACAAGAACATGCTAACCGTACCTCCCTTTAGTAAACAGAGCACAGCAGCATGTAGGGATACCGCTCATTCCTTGAGTCATCCATTCTCTAGGTATTTCTTGAGCATCGAGTACCTGGCAGGTTGTAGGAGGCCTCGGGGTTCCAGTGAGGACTCAGACACACACAGCTTCTGTGTCCATGTGGCTTACACAATGAGGCTGACATTAATCAAATGATTATCTGGTGCATGTAACGTGTGACATTGTGCTGAAGGCTTGAGGTGCAGTGTTGGTGTGGTGGTTTGAATAGGTTTGGCCCACGGAGAGGGACTATTAGAAGTGTGGCCTTGTGGGAGGAATTGTGTCACCGCGGGGGAGGGGGGGTGTAGGGGGAATGGACTTCGAGATCCTCCTCTTAGCTGCCTGGAAGACAGTCTCTCTTGGCTGCAGCTGGATCAAGATACAAAACTCTTAATTCCTTCTCCAGCACCATGTCTGCCCAGATGCTTCCTGCCTTGATGATAATGAACTAAACCTCTATGGCTGTAAGCCAGCCCCCAATTAAATGTTGTCCCTTATAAGAGTTGCTTTGGTCATGGTGTCTCTTCACAGCAATAAAACCCAAACAAAGACAGTTGGCTGGTAACAGCAGACTGTTTACTAGAACCCGGGGTGAGAGAATGTTGCCCTGGAGAAGGGCACTGGCCAAGCACTAGTGACTCAGACATGGACTTAACACATAGAATCGCCCCTGCTCATCCTTCTTCGTGTAGGCATGAAGTCAGCTGCTGCCTCATCTAAGCTTTGCCGCAACTCTCTGGTGGTGACAACCTTAGTTGTTCTTCACAGGGAAGGGCAACAACTTGCCTAAGACCACAGAGTTGGCTCTTGGCCCCGCTGGAACTCAAATCCTGGTCCATGTGATTCTAGATTCATGCTTTTCCTAAAGCCATTTATTACCTCCCCAGGAGACACATGAGTATCTGCCATAGCTTGGATGCTGAATGTCTCCCACAGGCCATAGGCCCAGTCTCCCAGAAGGGACCACTGGAAGGTGTTACATGTTAGCATTCCTTCTAGGCTCTGCCCGGCAGTTACAGCCAGGTATGTCTGACTCACTATAAAAGGGGCCGATTACCCCCTCCTCTCTTATCCTCTTATTCTCTAAGTCTATTGTCTCAACCCTTTTCTCCTTCTCTCCCCTTCCTTCTCCCTCTTCCCCTTCCCGCTCTACTCCTCCCCACCTCCTTTCCCAACTCTCCCTCCCATGCCCTAAATAAACTCCATTCTATACTGAACCCCGTCCTATGCTGGTATCTTAGGTGGAGGGAATGCCTCAGTATTGTCCCCCAGAGACACCCCCTCCCACTTCACCATATTGTGCCCCTACCAACATAATCCGGACTCTTCTTTCTTTTGATAAAACACAGCGCCGCAGCCTTTTAGAAGGTGAAGATTTATGGGGGGTGCTTAGTTCATTGGTGGGTGCCTTACAGAGGGTTATATGACCACAGTCTCCGCTTCTTTTTCTCTGGCTGCTGGCTTATGATTGCAGCTGCATCTGCTCTGTGTCCCCACGGTTGACATCACCAGTAACCCACAGCAATGGGGCTACCCAATCTTGGCCTGGAAACTTCTTCTTTATAAAGTTAGATGCCTTGGGTATTTTGTTATAGTACTAGAAAGCTGACCGTTGTGATAGGGACCTGAGACCCTCTTGTATCTGATCTTACCTCTATGCTGTTACCTGCAACTATTCTTTATCTATAACTATTTTACTCTTTCATTCCCTGGATGATACAGGCTGGCTAAATACCCATGCCCCATTCTTCAGTGGAATAACAGGGCAGAAACTGTGACAGAGGGAGTTGGGACAAAGAGCTTCTCTCAAACAAGCTAAGAAAACTGTGTTTCCCTTAGCCATTCCTCCCCAACTCCCAAGTAGGACACAGGAGAATGACATCCTGAGCTGAGCCTCCAAACCTTCTGGCCTTGAACTCTGTTTTCTTTTACCCACCTGCCAATTTACACATTAAGCAGCTATCTGCTCCCTGCTGTGGGATGCCATATCTAGTTTATGCCTCCCTGAGAGGCAATTTCTCCAGTCACCAGTAGCCCCGACAGAGAGCAGGGGAGAACATGTCATGGGAGCTTCAGAAGTCTGTGCCACTGAGTTACTAGGGCAGTCCATCAGACAACCCCCATGCTGGATAGAACAGCACTCAATCAGGCACGAATACCAAAACACCTCTGAAGAGTGCATTGTTGGCTTTCCTGATCTCCTCTTCCCATCTCTGCAGTCTCTGGTATTTTCCATCTAAGTGTTAGCAGAGAATTCTTGGCTACAAACTCCTTAAATTGGTGTCCCCATCTCCACCCTTGGAAGTCTTGCCACAGAGAGATTTGAAATGGGAGGGATCACACCTGGACCTCAAATAGTCACTGTTTTGTTACTGGCTATGGGCCTGGTGGTTATAGTGACGTTGCCTATTTGGAATCTTGGCTCCGTGTCCCAGCCGTGTGTCCTTGCGCAAGCCGAAACAACCTTGGACAAGGTACTGAGACTCCTGTACTTGGTTTCTTTAGTCTTAAAATGGAGGTGATAACATCGACCTCACCGTAAGGCTCTGATTACCCTGAGTAGGGGAGAGAGCAAAGAGTAAGTGTAGTGAAAGAGCTTAGTGGTACTTAGCACTGAGCACATGGAGATTCAGGTTGTTGCTGTTATGGTATGTCTATCTGTCTGTCTGTCTCTGTTCATTTTTTTCCCCATCACCTCATTTGCCTTCCTCCTTTCTCCTTCTCTTCTATTTTATTTGTTTGTTTGTTTGTTTGTTTGTTTTTTATAAGCAATTAGCCTTTGGACAATCCAATGGGGTTCTTGAAAAATCAATGATCTAACTCCTGATCATCCTCCATGACCTAGATCCATAGACTGAGGGAAGTCAGCTCCAGCTGGGAGGTTAAGACACAAAACCCAAGTCATCAAGCCCTGCAGGACCCTGTAGCTCACCATCTTCCCTACAGCTCTGTACCAGCAAGCACACGAGCTGGGGAAAATTTCCTGACTCTGTCATCTTTCCTTGTCCCCACCCCCACCCCCGCTGTGTTAGCATGGCACTTTACACAGGCTATTCTATAAATAAATAAATAAATATTCTATAAATAAATAATCCTTGCATGACTGATCAAGTAGTACATAAAAATCCAGATCTTGATGCTGGAATGATTGGCTCTCATTGAGCCTGCCTCCAATGAGTTGTGTGGCCATAGGCACATGCCCTAACCTCTCTGGGTTTTAGATTCCTCACCCACAAGTTAGGAAGGGGCGATGTGCTCATTTCACAGGGCTGGGTAGAGACAGGACATTATCAGTGTCTGGTCCATAGTATGCACTATCACATATCAGTTATTATTATCACTGTTGGTTGAACCAAGGCTATGGTATAATTGTTATTCAATGTTCTTCCTGCTTGTTCCTGATGGTTTCCCTTCTCTGGGGCCTGCGTGGGATTCCTAGGTAGAGAAGTGTCATGTTCTGTGTGGATCTACAGCAACAGACACTTGCCTCCCCTTTCTTGTCATTCCATTACAGAACAGTTGTCCTTGTCAGCAGTATAAATGAATGGGCTCCACACCTCACAGTGACACATTTCTCCTCTTCCACCATCTTAGACAGCTGGTTTTTCCTCATGAAAAATTGTTTCTGAAGGAAGAATTTTATGTCGTGAAGGGAAACAGACAGAACTTTAGGCCTTTTCGTGTTAACAGAAGAAAGCTGGCTTCCCTGTGTCTGGGTCTGGACTCTGAAGGACGGTTATGTTTTCTTTTCTCCATTCTCTGGGAAGTCATAGGAGTCTCCTAAAGTCAGAGGGACTGGACACTTCATCAGTTAGCAGGTCTGGGAATGAAAGATCCACAGAAAGAGGTGCCCTGTCTCAGCTCTCAACAGAGGCTCGCCCTAACCTGGAATACTTGTTATTCAGTTTTCCTCCTGTATTTGGGTCCCTTCAGATGACCACTAAGGTCTGGCTTGTCCTTCACTTAAGTTGCCTGGCTGTTTCTCCCAGGTGTGGATGATGTGGTATGGGGCCTGCACACAGGGAAAACCAGAGATAGCATCCTTTTGGCATCCTGGCAGAGAAGCAGAGGCAACTGGACTGAGATAAGCAGAACATACTTCTCTTATAAGCTGGACAGCTGCTTCTAGATCCCTGTGAACAAAATCCTGGGGCATGGGCCCAGAGCTCCCAAGGTTTCAGGAAAATCTGGGAGTCTGAAATTTTCTGAGCCTCTGTCAAAAAACAATGCTACGCTCAAACCAAATCAAGCCCCGAGGCTGTTAGTTTAATTCAAACAAACAAACAAATCATCTGGTCTAAAGAGCTAAAGAAGTCCACCACAGCAAGTACTTCCATCAACTCCCTGAACTCCATGGTGTCCAGAGCTTTTCTCATTCTAATTACTCCTTCTAGAGAGAGCGCCCTGGTAACCCCCATGACTCTTAGTGTTGGCATTCATGTTCTGTGTCATTCCCATTTCCTGAGTATGGCAGAGATTGTGGCATAAATAGAACATGGACAGAGAGACAAGATGTACCTGGTTACATGAACATGACTGCATCGACATCTCAGGAGACTTTCTTTCATGCCGTTGTTGAGGAAGGAACTTGTCACACAGTGAAGCTGCCTACACGGAGACTCATGTGGCAAGAAACCATGGAGGCAAGCCAGGCCACAACCAAGGAGAAACTGGATGTCTCGGGTACTTTTCTATTGCTGTGATCAAACATCACGACTGAGGGAATTTCAAAAAGAAAGCATTTGATTTGCCTTATGGCTTCACAGGGTTGAGTCCATGATAGCAAGTGAAGGAACAGCTGAGAGACCACATCTTGATTCACAACCACGAGGCAAACAGAGCACTGGGAATCACAGGTACCCGTTGAAGCCTCAAAGCCCACCCCTCAGTGACAAACTTTCTCCAAGAAGGCCACACCTCCTAATCCTTCCCAAATAGTTCCACCATCTGGGGACCAAATATTCAACATATATGAGCATATGGTGACCATTCTCATTCAAACCATCACACTGAGGGACTCAACATTGTCAACAATCACATGAGTAAAGAAACGGATCCTTCCTCCTTGGAGTCCCAGAGGAAACGGGGACCTTGGGTACCATCTTGGTTTTAGTCCTTGTAGAAGACCTGGTGAAGCCATGTTTGGACTTCTGAGAAATCAGGGGATAAAATACAATGTTATAAACCACAAAGTTACTGACACATTGTCACAGAGCAACACAGAACTAATCACAAGACTTGCCTCTTACCGACCATCTTTTAGAACTCTACAATATATAGGTTACCTGTGTGAGACCCAAGTCCTTCAGTAATAAAAGCAAATCATAGCACAGTGCCGGAGGTGTATCCTTAAAATAACAATAATGATTTCCCCCTTGGCATAAGAGAAGAAATGCATGCAGATGTTCTCTTCACATAAACATGGGTCTTGTAAAAACCCACAGCAAGTGTGAGCATTAAGTATATCATATATACTGATAATGCCTTGGATTTGGAATCGTCCTGCCTCAGCCTCAGGCGTAGCTGGTAATATAGACATGGGCCACTAGGCCTGGGATCATCTGACTATATTTTAAATCAAATATTGTATGGGTTCTTACTATAGGGTATGATATACAGGTAGTATCAGAAAAAAAAAAAAAAAAAAACAAAAGCTTGAGCATCCTTAGTACTCTTAGATGTCATCAATTATCATTAGACTTTCAGAAAGTGCGTGGCCCTTGGTGACCTCCCTTCCCTGGATAATACACATGGGGACCTGTCTATGGAAAGGAGAGAGAAGTTGATACAAATCATGACCACTTTCACTTCCTCCCCCTGTCTCCACAAGCCAAATGCCAGCACCTTTACCCTGCCAAGGGACAGGCATCACAGGATCGCCAGGCCCCCCACGAGTTGGCTTCAGCTCCAGGCCTCTGAGCCGCCTTCAAGTCGCTGTAAAAATGCAAAGTATTCCAGTGATTTTAATTACTAGGAGTTGCATAAGCCAGAAACCAGTTTATTCAAAGGAACAAGAGACCAAAAAAAAAAAAAATGTTTTTACCATGCCTCTAGGCTCTCCCCTCCTTCTCCTGCCACCAGCCTCCAATCACAGGCCTCAAAAACACCTCAGGTATGTGCAGTTCTGCTAGGGTGTGTTGATATGACATTAAATTCTTTTTTTTTTTTTTTTTTAAGTAAATACTTGAAGCAGAAGCAGTTCCAGGCACCTTCAAGCAGTTTGGAAAGTTACTGGCCATGCTTCTTTGGACAGGCTGAGAACTTCATTGGGCTGCATATAGCACATAGAGAGAGTGTATCTATAAAGCTGAGGCCAGTGGGCAAGGAGGGTCTCCTTGGATACCACGTCATGGGAGGCTTTCAGCTCTTGAACTATGAACAAGGCTTCACCATAAGATTCTTACGTAAGGAACCAACCCCAATCATAACATCCTAGCAATTCTCCAGTGTGGAAGAGGAAGGTTTACAGTGCTAGAACGTGGTTAGGGAATCCTCTGTTATCCAATCCGGATTCTCCAATATCCTCTCAAAAAATGTGCCCTCTAAACCTAAGCCCAGCTTGCTGAGAACATGCTGTGTGTCCTGCACTGGGAGAAGTGCTCAGAACTGAGAAACTCAGCTAGCCCAAGCCAATCACCACACTTAATAAAGATGGGCAGAGCATTATTGGTTGACTATGAAATGTCCTCCCAGGCTTGCATAGCTGGACATTTGGTCCTCAGCAGGGAGCACGGTTGGAGGAGGTTGTGGAACCTCTGAGACATGGGGCCTACCTGACAGAAGTGAATCACTGCAGGGAACCCAGCAAATGATATCTGATTGCAGTTTTGCTCCACACTCTCGGCTTCCCAGTCCTCCAAGATATAACAAGCCACACCACACGCTACATCACCGTAGGGAAAGTGCCTCTGGACAACAAGCCTCTGCCAGGGGGGACCCATATTCCATGAAATCCAGGGCTAAAACAAATCTTTCCTCACTTAAACCACTTCTGTCACATACGTGGTGAGGAGAAGAATAATTGGTACACCCACAGAGCAACAATCCAAGCAGACTGTGATAAGTTCCAAGTTGGATTGTCCTGAATGGATGGCATTCGGCTCAGGAGGGAGACAGTGCTTGATGACAACCCTGACTGTATAATAACGTTGACAGTGGCTGCTCATTGATGCCAAGTTGGTGCAAAGCATCCTACTGCATCCCTTCGATGTCTCAATTCATTTACTTGCGACAACTCTAAAGTAGGGATTAACGCTGTCCAATATTACAGACAAAGACACCGAGGCATGAGGAGGCAAAGTTATTTATCCAGGGTGTTGCAGTTGGGAAATAATAAGAGTGAACCTTTACAGGTTCACTTACCAAATACTTACCAAATGGTTCTCCTAGACAAGAAGCCCCGATTTGTTGGGTTGGCCAATTTCCATGGTGTAAATATTCTGACTAAGTTACACTGTGATGTCACACACTACAGAATGAGAATGATACACAATGTCAGAGCATTATGTAATGTCACCACCATGCAGACAAAAGTCAATGGGAATAACCTCTAGAATATCGAACTTGAGACAGTAAAAACACGCAGACATTTGACTCATGAGGATTCCTTTTTAACTTAAAGATGGTGGGGAAATTCCTGAGCTACTGACACTCAGTATAAACCTCACCTGATGTGCTGGACAAGGGCAGTGAGCACAAACTCCAGTAGGTCCCCTTCAGAGACACTTTGCAGCACGTCTGTGGCTCAGCTCAAAGGTTTAGCTGGTCAAGTATATTACACACTGTTGAGATCATGATATTTTAAACCAATGGTGAGTTTATTTGGATATATTCTCATTCTAAGTTGAGGAGTATATGTGATTAGGAAAGGATGAAGTTTGGTGTTAATTTGCATTGCTTTAAATAAAGTTAACTTAATTGTTGATTTTTGCAATTACAATTTTAATCATGATCATATTTTACAAGTGACTCAGAGAACTCTGGGAAAATATAGCAATGGATTCTGCTGAGCCAATGTCAGACAGCTCAGGTACACCCCAGGGACCCTAGGGCCCATTCTTCAGTATTCCAATAAACCAGAGGTGGCCAGATGAAAGGAGGAAAGACAATCATAGCAAGAAAGAGTCTGAAAGAAGACCTAGAAGATGATATGAAGGGAAGAAAAACAATATTTAGTGTCTGCAAGATATCTTCCTTAAGCCTCAGCTTCCTTGATTATAAGGCAGACATAAAGTGATAGGGAGATGCTTGTTGCTGTGCAAGCTTGAGGTACCTGAAGTCACAGCTCTACCAGGGATCTAAGAAAGGTGGTGTGGCAATGCCTGTAATCTCAGTGCTGGGGAAACAGAGATAGGCAGATCTCTCCTCTGCAGCTCACCGGCTGGTCAGCCTACTTGAATCAGGGAGCTCCAGGTTCAAGGAGAGCCACTGTCTCAAAAAAATAAGTTGAAGAGGGATAGAGGAAGGTAACTCTTGTTAACTTTGGATTGGCACACTGTGTGCAACACACATATTTTCTCTCATGCAAAATGTCTATTATTTAGGGTTGGAAGACTAAGGAAGACATAAAAGCACAAGCCCTTCGTAGAAGTTTATAACTAATATTTCCTCATGTCTACACATACTTTGTGAAGGGCCTCTTGGGCAAATTTTTTGTCATCAAGGATATCTGCAGACACTGCTCTTAAACACAAGGCCCACTGGTCAAGTTCGAAGATCTATCTAACAATCTATCTGTCTATCTATCTATCTACCTATCTACCTACCATCTGTCTGTCTATCTGTCTGTCTATCTATCTATCTATCTATCTATCTATCTATCTACCATCTGTCTGTCTATCTGTCTATCTGTCTGTCTGTCTATCAGGCAAGAACAGATTGTACTAGAAGCTTCAGTTTCATATGTTTTGTTCTATCAAACGTACCTGAAAACAATAGAAAAACCAATGAAATGCAATATTTCTGGGGACAAAAAATGTCTAGGGAAAGATGAAGGCATGACTAATCTTAAACAAAGAATTGAGAAGACCAAAGAGACCACAGTAGGTGTTGTGAGCTCAGCCATCATCACCATCCAGTGAGATGGGCTTTTGACAGTGGACACAGCTTCCATCAGAAAGAAAATTCAAAGGCTGCTGAGATGACTTACAGAGTAAATGTACTTGACACGAAGTCTGACAACCTGAGTTTGACTCCCAGAACTCGTGTGTTGGAAAGACAGGTTCAACTCCCACCACTCCCCTGACAGCCACACGGGCGCACAGGCATACGCATACAATCAATTTTAAAAACACTGTAGTTGAAAAAAAGAAAATTTCAAGGTGTTTTCCCTAGAAGTTCCTCCTGGGATGACCTCAATCCATGTTCTAATTTCACACCCACCAACTCAAAGTGTTCTGGTGAGGAGGTATAGGACTCTTCTATTATCGAAATATAATAAGGTATGCCATGAACATGCGTTGCCTGCCTACTCTTAATCATTTGTCTCACAGGAGCAAGGACAGTGGCACTGTGGCTGGCTGGCTTGCTGGCCCTTTTGAGTTGGTTGTACCCGTGACACTGCTCACCTCTGAGAATCTCTCTGAGAATCCAAGTTCAACGAGTTAGGCCCTAGAACCTCTCATGGTGGATTATCGATGGGGATATTGACACACACTGGACCTTTCCCCTCAATTCATTGCTTAGTCTCTTTCTTCTGTGTTTTGCTAAGTGTCTACTGTGTGCAGGTGCTCCACTGGGCATTTGAGAAGCACCCAGGTTTGCTTGGGTCTACAGAAGATTTAGACATTTAAACCACTAGGGGCGCAGAGCAGCATAAGAGGTGCCCAGAGGGACAGCGGAAAGGGAAACTGGAGTCAGAGCACATTCAAAAGCTGGTGGTCCTAGTTGATTCCTGGCAGATGGGAGTGGAAGAGGGAGGGCAGGGGGCATAAAATGGGGCAAGATGGGACTGAGGTAACAGAGGTTTAGGTGGCACTAAGGGCTGGTCTGCTGCTGGGTAACAGTCACGTGATGTTCTATATGACCGGTGTCACCTCCAGTTGCAGCCTGGGGTGCTCTTGGGAAGAAGCAGATCAGAGAGGATCTTGTACATCTCTGGCGTTTAAAACTTTGTTCAGAGAGCCACAGAATGTGAGTTGATCTGTGAGATGACGGTGGTCAGCAAGAGAAGAGCTGGACAGAAAAGGAGAAAAGGACTGGGGGCAGCAGGGCCAGTTATGGTGCTGCCGGCACTGTCTGGGGGAGATTCTCCAGGTTGGATTCAGGGCGGGAATAGTGAGAGTGGGAAAGACAGACTACTTGTAGAGATGTCCAGTTCAAGGCTCTCTAGGACATGGTGGCGGGTGATGTCATCGGAGGGAATGAGTAATGCTGGAAGCGACAGGAGGGAGAAGACAATGATTTCAGGGCAAGTGAAGTCTGCTTATGTCATGGGATTTGCAAGTAAGACTGTCACAGGAGGATGGACAGGGAAGGTCAGGAAGCCAGAGGGGACACTGTGGCCTTGTGCGTCTTATTTCAGTGCACATAGCACACTAGCCAGTCAAGGCCAGGAGAGAAGCAAGGTGATCATGCAAGGTGAGAGCAGAGGCTAAAGGGGAAAAAGCAAGGATCCAAGCCCAGAAACCTGAAGAGCTGGAGGTCTGCCACTGAGGCCAAAGGTACCTGTCAGGAGATAGAAAGTGACAGGCCAGAGGCAGAGGAACTTCCACAGCTAGGTATCAAGAAGGAGGCAACCTGCAGTGTCAAATGCCCTTTGGACAGTGCACCACAGGACAAGCCAGTTCCAGTTGTGTCGGGCTTCACCAAGGCAAGCTCACAGCACCTTTGCAGAAACATGATCTCCAGCCCAGTGTGGCCGGCAGGAGCCTGACCACAAGTCCACCCTCTTCTTTCCTTGAGCCCCAGCAGGGCTGGTTGGCCAAGACAACCCTGTGTGGAGCTGAGTCTGATACCTTCAGAAAAGCCACAGTGGGGGGGGGTAGTTCGGGGGGGGGGTTAAGTCCTCATTGTTAAAGGCAAAGTGCAGTAACCCCAGAGGCATAAGGAACATATTAAACTAGGCTTGTGGGGGTAAGTTTTGGTCCCTCCACTTCATATTATCCTTTGCAGAAATAATTGACTGCCTGAACATACAGCCATTAAAAGAAAACCAAGAATTGGAATATTTAACTCGACTTCCCATTTCCCACCACCCCAGAAAACACAGGACACAAAATGTCTCTACCACACACATGTGTTTTCTGGCTTAAAATTCCTGGGAATAGCTGTCTATGGAAAGAAATACGAAAACCCCAGCATTCACCTGAACACAGCCAGAGACCTTACAGAGGGGTCTTCACTTCCCTGGCAGGGCTGGGGGGTGGGGGAGCTGGGGCGAGAGACGCCCTATGATTTTACTGCCATGAAATTGGTTCCAGATGGAAGCCAGGAAAGGTGTTTACTCCCAGCTGGTACCAGGCACAGAGTGAACCTTAAGCTCCCACCTTCTTAGGCTCCTAAATGCCCCGTGTTGGGCAGCGACTCTGCTGAGGGTCTGGCTAGGGCTCCTGGTGATGGGTGGACCAGGCTGTCCGTTGCTTGGAAAAGGCTATTTTGAATATAATGACTTTCACATGTACTGTGGGTTTGGGGGAAAGCGCTGTGGTTAGGGTCTAGAGCGGGAAGGGAGGGAAGCCGAGGCACTTCCTTATGTGACAGTAGTCCTGACCTTGGCTTGTCAGTACCTTCTCCGGGTTGAACTTCCAGAGCCCCACTTGGAACAGTGGGACTCTGCCATCTTATGCTGTGTTCTCAGACCTCCATGTGGCCCCCAAATTAGTGATTCACAAATGTGTCTCTTCCCAAATGAGCCTCTCTCTCCCTTAGATTGACATGCAGCCAGTCCAGGGGCGGAGGAGCTCAGGCAGCTGCAGAGCCAGACGGAATGTTAACTGAGAACTTTGTGGCCGTCAGACGGGAAGGGTTCGTTTCACCCACTCAAGGCACCCGCACCCCGTTGTCTGGCGTGGATCTGTCCCTTTCTGGGCCTATGAGACCGGCAGGCTGAAGGCTCAGGGAATTGGTGTTTTCTGGCTTACGGCGCCCCCTAGCATTAGCTAGAGGGATAGGCTCGGTGAGTCCCTCTGGGGAGCTGCAAGCCCAACATTGAGCCTCAGGACTATTGTGGACATCTGGGTCCCTGCAGCCATTAATGAACTGAATCTTGCTGCCAATGCTCTATCCTCAATGGTCTTACACATCAGGAAGGGGAACAGGTAGATGAGCAACCATATCAGTCAGCTACACGCGAAAAAGAACCCAACTAGGTGCTGTGAGGAATCCGCCAGAAGAGGATGGAAAAGGGCCATGCTAAGGAGGTAACATCTAAATTGAGACTGGAACGTGTGCAAGAGTCCACTAAGTTTTGAACACAAAAGACACGGCTCTGGACACTTTAATGATTCCAATCCAAAAGAAAACAGAAAGATGGACTGGTAACACCAAGAGGCTCCTCCAGAAACAAGATTCCAAGTCTCTCCTGTGCCTTTATCATCACAGTCTACACTGACATCTTTTGCTTTAAGCCTGTGTCTAGGAAGACAGAGTAGGGTGGGAGGAAATGCTAAGAGTGGGGTGGATGGGCATGCTGGTTTGGTGCTAAACCTGCTCATACAGTGAGTTTTATTTTCCTTCACAGCCATTCACCTCAACTTTGAGAATTTCCCTTGGGATAGTAGACTTACTATCATCATCATCATCATCATCATCATCACCACCACTACTAACACCAAGGGACATCTTGCCGGGAATCATAAAGTCTAATCTTTTATCCAATAAACATGATGCACTAAGTGACTTGTCCACTGGGTTGGAAGTGTGACTGCTCAGCAGTCACATCTGTCACAGGTCTCAGGTCTGGATATGTCTCCTTTCCATCCTAGCCTGCTTTGCCTCTCCAGAAAGGAGGTATTCACACATGTATTGGTAAAACGTGCTTGGCATGTTTTCAAAAGGTATCATGCAATAAGGTAGAAAGCGAAACTCTGGCAGTAACCTCTGAGTTCCACAGAACTTACACAATGCTGGTCAGCTCAGAGGATCTGTTAGTGGAGACAAGAACTCTTAGGCAGGGCAGATAGCTCTCCACACACAGGCCAGCTACGGGACTTGGAAATACATTTACTATATGCCCTGGCCTGGAAGACTTAGCCCTGTGGGTGTGATGCAGATGGAAGCTAAGGAATCAGGGTTCACAACATGAACTTGGCTCTGCCTCTAGCTGAGTGTGGGACACTAGGTAAATTCTTTCTTCTGAACATTATTTTTCTCACATTGAATAGGAAGTTCAACAGTCTTGGGGCAACTTTGTATCTTCTTTAGATGCCTAAGTAAATACCCCCTACAGGTCTACCCTTGAATTTTGATACATAGGGAAGTGGGCATGTTCTTACCTTCCCTAGAAAAGTTCCAACAGAGGGACTAGGTGAGCCAGTTAGGTTTGAGGACAAGCCAGGTGTTGGTTGAAGCCTCTTCAGCTCGTCCAGTTTCATAAATTTGTCATTGTTCTCAGCCATCAGAAGAGAACGGCAACGCTGGTTTCCCCATTCTTACCCAAGCTCCAGCCCATTCAGTCTTGCTCACAAAACGGACGAGCAGAAGCAATCCTTACACATTATTAATCCAGTGGACAAGCTAATGTCCAGATTGATGGCTTCAAGGCATACTACATGAGGACTCAAGGGGCCCCGTCATCTTGTTCCTAGGGTCATGACTGAGCTGACCTTGCAGAGGTGAGCGGAGAAGAGCATCTCAACCTAGGCAGAAGAGAAGACCCCTGACCGGAATGCTCTATGTATTTCCTGAAGCCCTCAAATTCTGGGCGAGTCAACGCAGAAGAATCAAGGGAGACATGAATGCAAACCAGCACTTGCCAGGAAGGAAAATGATCAGAAGACACGCATACTTTGAAAAGGAAGTAGCCCCCAGAACAAGACACACTTCAGATGTCCTCTCTGAGGAATCTGCTCTGTGACACGTAGCAGAAAGTAGTTGCCTGGCGATTGTCTTGCATTCCAGAAAGGCTTTCTCTTGGAGGAAAAACAAAGGGTACTTTGGACAAAATGGTCTTGCAATAGCAAAGCAGAGAAGAGAAGCCGCTAGCCTGTAAAATGTTAAACCAAAGGGATTTGTCTATAAACCCTTCTCAAGTCTTCCACATGACTGGCACCCTGCAAGGTTCAGCGAATCTCTCAGATTCCACCTAGTATGTCCTCATTCAACCTAGCTCCTCAGAGTGGCCCCACAGTGCCCATGACTCGGGCCTCAAGTGACTGACTGCCGGCTACTATCTACACTCAAGTTTCTTGGGACTTTCCTAGGGCTAAAAAAGCAATGCTGCAAATAGCTGATAGGAGGCCTCCGCGTGTCAGGAAAGGAAACAATATAACCATATTCCGGGAGCTCGGGCTAGAAGAGTAGTGGGAAGGCCAGAGCACCCTGAAACAGAATTAAGGAGGGGGGGGCTTCAGAGCTGAGTGGGGGTAAGACAGAAAGAGGTGGGAGCTAGACTCTCTTCTGTATAGCTGCAACACTTGGGTTGGGGATTCTTGGAAGCATTTGGGAGGCTGAGGCATGGGCATTGAGAGTTCAAGGTCATCCTGGACTACTTAATGATACCCTGTCTCAAAACAACAACCGCATCAACACACAACAACCTCAACAAGGGCAGTGCAGTCAGAAATAATGTTACCAAGTTCCCCTCGGCTTCTGCCATTAAAGTCTCTTTTCTTGGGGAATAACCCAAGGGGTTCCCTTGGATTTTCCTCATTTGTTACAAGTTTACAGCACTCTGCAGCTTAAAACACAGGTCTCCTTCAAAACCAGATAAGGCATAAGGCGAGAGGGGGGGGGAGAGATTAATATAAAAGAGTACTGCCCATCAAAGGGATGCCAAGTCCGGGATGTACGTCCCTCTTGGTAAGAAGAGTCAGCTCGAGATTGTGGTGGGAGCATCCCCTTTCCGGGCCTGCATCTTCAGCTGGAAGGTACCCAGGCCACCTGTTCTCACTTTCCCCAACTAGAAGGAATATGTAAACACGAGATGGAGTATGGAATCCTGCTTTTAAAAACGGAGAGCATAGGCCAGGTACTTTGCTGCACATCTGTAACTCTAACAGTTTAGAAGCCTGACTCAGTAAGATCTTGAGTTCAAGGTCAGCCTGGGTTACATAGTAAGCCTGTGTCTCAAAAAGACAGAACAACAACAGCGTGAGTACACACACACACACACACACACACACCAATTAAGATGTTACTTAAAATGGGTTGGTAGTAACATTACCAATATTCCTCTGTTACAGTTAGTCATCTATGATCTTAGGTGGTTTTCTCTAAGATCTGGTTTTATTTCATGTACGGACTGCTTTAGCTCAAAAGTTCCTTGCTGAAGGAAGGATTGCTGTCTGCCACCAGGGAGACCAGCGGTCATACTCCCCTTTTCCCTATATTCTTTCCTTCAAAGAAGACCCAGGCCTTTGTGATTGATGTTCTTCTGGCATGATGTCACTTCTTTTACTGTCCCATAGAAAACAACACCCTCTTAGTCATTCTAACCTAGGGCTCCAACTATTCTAGTTTCCTCATCATACTAGCACAATCGCCCTGGTTGCAAGTGCTTGCTGGACGTCCAGAACAGTGTCTGTTGAATAATTCCACAGATCCATTTTCCCCCCCCCCCCCAGTGACAATTACCACAGCCATCCCACAAAGGCAGAGGGGTGTGTGTGTGTGAACGTGTGTGTGTGTGTGTGTGTGTGTGTGTGTGTGTGTGTTGGGGGTGGGGGGGTGAGGGAAGCCAATGCCATCTGTCCAGGGGGGTTCCTCTTACTCCCTGCTCTCTCTAGGAAAGATAAGGTGAAATTTTCTTTGAGGCTTCCTTTTTTACTTTTTCCAGGAGGTGTGATCAAGGACCTCAGGGCGCAGGCCACCTGGGACCCTTGGAAGGGATTGTGCTGGCAGGCTGGGTGGCTAGGAATGAATCCTTGTTTAGGTCCAAGGCTCATAGAGGGGCGGTGGGCGTAGGGCGAAGGGGCCATGGAACGCCGCTGCAGAGCACACCGGCCCAGGACGCGCCCAGCCCACCCACTCGCGTGCCCACAACTGCATTATTCCCTATAAGGATCTGAACGGTCCGGGCCGGCTCCGCCCTGTCGCCCCGCGCCCCCCGGCCCCGCCCCCTTTTTGGAGGCCCGATGAGGTAATGCGGCGCTGCCATTGGTCGGAGGGGGCGGACCCCGAGCTCCCGAGGGGCTGGGTCCCCTCGCGCCCCTATATCACTCTGCAGCCCTGGACTCTTGCTCACAGTGGGCAGCGGGCAGCCGCCAGCGCCAAGAAGCTTCTTCTCCCGCTTCTCCGCTTCCCGATCCTTCTCCCGGAGGCCACTCGTTGGCTCCGCGGACTCGTGTTCCAGCGACCCTTGGCCACTTAGTCGTGTCCCGCTTGGCTACTTGGAAGGCACTTCCCTGGAGCTCAGAGTTGCCCACAGTGCACGGTTAAACCCAGCGAGTGAGCTCGGACTGTAGCATCAGCGTTAGCGCTCGGCAACTTTGAAGAAAAGAGCGGCAGTCCCCGCAGCGGACCACAGCAGCTACCATGACTCCCTGGCTTGGGCTTGTCCTGCTCCTGAGCTGCTGGAGCCTTGGGCACTGGGGTGCGGAAGCGTGCACATGCTCTCCCAGCCATCCCCAGGATGCCTTCTGCAACTCCGACATCGGTAAGTGCTCCGGAAGACTCAGTTTCCCTGGGCGGGGACTCTGTGTGGGTAGATGCCCTGCAGAGGGAACCCAATCAGTGAGTGGCCTAGTGGTCTCTGGCGGGCGAGCGTGAACCAGGTCCCTGCTTGATGTCTAGAAAATGTCCCCATTGCCTTGAAGGGAAAAGAGCTGGAGAAGGAGGGTGAGAGAGGGTCTGAAAAGTTGGAACGCTAACTGAAGTTCTGGGACCTCGAGTATGCTTTACAAGTTGCGAGTTTGTGCCGGTGGAGTTGCAAGAGAGAAAACTCCTAGCGTTCAGAGATAGCTTATCTCCTGCGCCCTTGAACTTCATTCTTTTCCTTGAGAAACTCAGCCTAGCTGCAGGCTCTCCCAGCAAGTGCTAATGGAGCTTCTTGCCTGCCAAGTTTGGGTGGCTGGAAAGGGGGGGAGGGGGAGATGGAAAAAAAACGGGGAGGGGGGAAACTGTGGGATTGCCCTCCTCCCTGGGAGAACTGCATCTGAGTGTTGATAGCTGGCCTGAGGTGACTGTGGGGGATCACTTACCACATAGCTGTGAAAATTCACAGGAAGATATATTTTTTTTCTTCCCTGAATGTATGTGAGGAGGGAGAGAGAGTATCATCTGAGAAAGCAGATTTGTCACCAAAAGAGCAAAGCTGTCAAAGGTCTCATCTCTTGTGCTGATGGTCTCGAAGAGACTGTGCTGGCTAGAGAGACTTGATAAGAAGCAAAACCCACTATCCAGAGGAGTGTTGGGGACATTAGTGTTTGGAGGGCTCCAGGGGAAGTGGAAACTGGCTACTCTTTTTCTCCAGCTCCTTAAAGATCTCAGGTCCAATGTCCCTGTTGTGTGTTTGCTGGGCAGGGGTGGGACAAGAGGCTGCCCTTGGCCAGTTTCGAGTCGGTGAAGAATGGAGTGTGTGTGTTTTAAGTATGGTCATAAAGGAGATGGAAAATTTCCACTGGGTCTTGAGTGAGGGATTCTACTCTGCAAGTGTGTTGTGTTGGGGGGGGGGAGGGGTGGCGACCTGGCAGGAAAGAAAACCGAGGTTGGAGAGGCACTGCTGGTGGGTCAGGCCAGCCTAGGGAGAGATCTGGGAGGTGGTTTTGGTGGCCAGGTCAGTCCACTTGGCAGCCCAGGGTGTTTGTGTGACCCTGCAGTCACCCTTCTTGAAGGTTTCCTGGGACCCGAAGTCACCCAGCCCTTCTCTGTCCCTGGGGGAGAACCCCCTGGCTTTATAGAGTGCTTGCAAGCATCCTTTTTTGGATTGCTGGAGGGCTGGGAAAGTTTTCTCCCTTCTCCCCTGAGGGCCCCCACCCAGATTCCTCTTGGCCATTCCTCTCAGTAGCCAGTGACTGATTCTCGACTAGTTCGTGCTGTCTGGTTTTGTCAGCCTAGAGCCTGGTGCTGGCCTGTGAGCTAGCAGGTGGAGGAATCTCGGTGTGCACTCTATGGCTTCTTTTTGGCTTCACAGTGGGTCGGGGTGTGTTCAGTTTGGTTTGATAGTGTGAGCAGGGAGAGAGGGTTCTCATTTCTATCCTAGAGATCAGAGGTTTTAGCCTTGACCACAAGAGTGTATTCCCAGCGGGCGCTCCTGGAATCAGCGATTCCTTTCATAAGGGTCCCACTGTAGGTCGGACTGACAAAGTTTCTTGTAATTTCTATGGGTTTATTCGAGAAACAGCTTTTTTGTTTTTCCTTCCTCTTAATATGCTTCCTAGAACAAAGTCAAATTATGAAGAAATATGCCAAACCCAGAACACACACACACACACACAGAGAGAGAGAGAGGAGAGAGAGGAGAGAGAGAGAGAGAGAGAGAGAGAGAGAGAGAGAGAGAGAGAGAGAGAGAGAGATCCTTGCTCTGGCAGGAATCCAGACTCGCTAACCCTCAGTTTGGTGCACTGCACAAGAGATGAGATAATGCTTTTAAAAATGGGAGGTGTGGGTGTGGGCCTGTTGGCTTGTTGACCTGCTGCCGCCTGACAGCAGCAGACACCCTGTTGCCACCAGTAGATGGCTCCCAACTGTCCTCGGGAGAAACTGGAGCTCCGAAAGTGTGCACAAGCCCATCTGCCTCCTTCCTCTTCCAGAATCTCCAAGCACTCTCACCCTGGCCAGATGCCATGCTGCCAGGCAAGGGCACAGCATGCCTAGCTGGGCCCCTGGTAAACCCCCATCACCACACCAAAATGGCCTTCCCTCTCCCTGTCTCTTTATCCATGGGTGTCTCTTTTCTCTCTTTTTTCTCCAAAGCCCAGGGGACTGGCACAACCTTCTGGATGAGGAGGAGTTAAAAGGTGTTTCTATGGCAACTGCAGGCCCTGCACCCTATCGAAGTGTTTAGAAGAATAAACTCCACAGCGGCTTATCAGATACACTGTGGGGCAAAGAAAGAGACTTGGCAGCAGTCACCTCACCTGGGGCCTTCCCTCCAGTCCCTGCTCCTCCTTCAAAACCTTGACTGAAGAAGCAGCGGGGAGGGCACTGGGAATGAAGGAGGTAGCCTTGGCCAGGCCGATTTTGTTCTGGCAACCATAGTTCAGGAAAGGATGGGAAATGTTCAGAGCATTCTGGAAACTGGAGTGGGGTGGTGTGTGTGTGTGTGTGTGTGTGTGTGTGTGTGTGTGTGTATGTGTATGGTTTCAGCAGAGATGGGAGTAGTAGAGAAAATTCCCTTCTCTCTGTCTCCATTCACAAGGAGTAATTAGGCAGTGGCCTTGGTGGGAGTGGAGGGAGTGAAGAGGTGGCAGCCCTGGGCCTGGGAGGAGCAGCTGCCAGCCTTGGAGAATAGCCCTGATATCACTGAGTTGTTCTAAAAGGGACCACTGCCAGGGGTGTGTTCCTTCAACATCAGATCTGAAGTGGTTTTAGCAAAGAAGTCATTTGTAGACAAACGACAAACATCATCTATGCCCTCTCACCCCGTCCCCAGACAAACAGACACAAAGAAAATGAAATTGTGGGACTTTAGAGAATTGACAACCACCTAGTTTGGGGTGTGTGTGCGTGTACCTGCGAGTGTGCATGTCCACGTGTACCAATGCTAATAGTATCTCGAGAATCGTGGACAGAGGAAGACTGTTGTTCGGCAAGAGGAAAGAAGAGAAGGAAGCATTCAGACTTGCACGGGTGTGCAAGCATGTCAGAGATGCTATCTTAACTCCCCAGCAACCTTAAGTGGTATTGCACCCATTTCTCAGATGGAGAATACTGAGGCTGAATGAGATCATGCAAGGCCACCCAGCGGTGGCCAGGCATGCATTCAGTCTTCATGATGAGACTTTTCACTGACCTCTGACATCTTGCACTGACCTCTGACATCCTAAGGCAGGCACCTGCACCTGGAATCCAAATGAAAGGGACGGATGCTATTTTCATCTAGATTAGGAAAGCTTTCCTCCAACCTTTGAAGGCAGCTAAAGGGGCCAGCAGTTTTAATTAAGTATCCTGTTTACTGAGGAAGAATTGATTATAGTTTTATAACGGAACAACATTAAAAAAAAATAAGGAAATTCCCTATGTTCTTTGGCTGCTAAAACCAGAAAAGACTCAAAATTATTAGGTCAAAGTGAAACTAACTGCGTGTCACTAAGACCAGCGAACAGCAAGGCTGATAGAATCCAAACTTGAAGGATGATTGTAGGAGACAGGATTCCCAGAGGAGCCACCTGCCAGGGCTTAGTCGGAGGTGGATGAGTGGAGCATGAAGCAGGGAAGAAGTCAGCAGAAGTCCTCATGGGTGTAGAAGGTGCCCCTCTGACCGATCTGTCCCTTTCCCAGTCCCCTGACAGACAAGACTAGAACAGGGCTGGGAAGTGGCTGTGGCTTTGCTGGCACAGCAGGAGCCATTGAGCTCAGATGCTGACTGGCACATTCCAACAGGTTCATTAATGAAAAACAAAAACCATTCCAGTCCCCTTTGGCTTTTAACACTTTAGCCTGTGCTGTGCGGACACGAAGGCCCCTTCTAACCACTTTTGTCACATTCAGCTCTTGGGTGGTCTCTAGAGGCAATGTGGGATGGTGGAGGAGCCTTGGAAAGGGCACAGCTGGGCTCAGATCCTTCCCCCTCCTCAACCCCAGCATCCTGTTGACGTTTATTAGGTCCCTTCAGCCTTTACTCTCCTCATTGTGAAAGGACACAGTAATTTGTAGCCTTTCAGACATTTTTTATTTGTGCCTTTAAGCCTAAAGTTTTACAGTGATGTGTTATTTTATGTGCATGTATCATTTATCCATTTCTATCTATCTATCTATCTATCTATCTATCTATCTATCTATCTATCTATCTATCCATTTATTTCTATCTATCTATCCATTTATTTCTATCTATCTATCTATCCATTTCTATCTATCTATCTATCTATCTATCTATCTATCTATCTATCTATCTATCTATCTATCTATCCATCCATCCATCCACCCACCCATCCATCCACCCACCCACCCACCCATCCATTTATATATCTACCTCCCTATCTCTTCATCTACCCACCTCTATAAAAATCAAAGAAAGAGCAAGTCCCTTTGGATCACTGCTTCAATCAATGCTTCTTCTTTCTATCCTCCAAATGCATCCTTGCGTCATAACCTGAGGAACATTTCCAGAAGTTTTTCTTCATTAAAAAGTTGTAAAGTTAGAAGACCGTATACTGGAATGCCCTTGGTATCTTTTCTGTTCAATCATGTATACCAGCGAGCGATATACATACACATGTAGGTTACTGTAGTCTTGCTCTCCTTAGAATTCCATGGGATGATAATTTTTAAAAGCCCAATGCTGAGTTTTAAGATAGAATGATTACTGTGTGCTAGGCATCATTCCGAACAATTAATATGCATTAGTTCATTCAAGTCTCTCAACAGTCCTATTAGGCAGATGTACTATTATCATCTTCACTGGAAAAAAACTGAAACTCAGAAAAATTAAGTTGTGCAGAGCTATAACCGGTAAGTAGCAGAGACTAGTATTTAAACCCCTGTATCCCACCTCTCGGGTGTCTCCAACTAGACTATATAACATTTATACTGCTATATGTGGTGACATTGATATGACAATATTCCTTTAGATCTATCATCATTTTACTTAGATATCCCCTATTTATGGAGAGCTATGCTTCTAACAACTTCCACCCTCCTAAGAGTGTTGGAACAAATAGTCGCTATACTAGCTTCTGCTTCTGTGCATGGAGAAACCTGTACGGCAGGCATACATTTGCAAGTATTAGTGGGAAGGAAGGCCACTGTAGTTTCATCTTTGCGGCAGTCCACCTCCAGAGCTGCCTGTTGACTCTGTCCTTTTTAGGTGTGCAACTGGAGGATGGGAGATGGAGGCAATATCACAGCGTTGTGCTGCAGATACATTCAGACGTCTCTCAAATGGAAAACAATCTTAGACATTTCCTTGGTATTCTGACAACTTCTGCTTTGGGTCAGCCTTTTTAATCCTTTTGGAAGGGAACAAAATTAAGGCCACGTAGGCCAAGGTAATGGGATCATTTTTCTACCAAGAGAAGGTCTTGAGTGGTAGGACAGCCACAGCTCTTGACTTGTGGCTGGGCTACTTCAGTTAGAGATGGCTTTTGCTTTTATAATCCGTAGTGCACTTTTCATTACTCGAAACTTGTTTGGACTTTGGTTTTTGCATGGACTCAGGTTCAAAAGTGCATGTGTGAAGTTGGGGCATAGGCTTTTGTGCCCCTAGTTGGGCTCAGGGTGACAGCGAGAAGACTGATGATGCCTTTGTTCCTTCCCGCACTGATTGTTCATCTGGATAGTGCTTGGATAGAAAAATAAGACGGCTACCAGGACGGCGGTAAATAGCTGAGACCGAGTGGGCCTGGCAGAGAAAGACTCTGGGGTCTTGATATTGGGAAACCTGATTTAAGAAATGATCCCACCATCCTGATTTAAAAAATGGTCATGAGGCGTCATCCCAATGCTAGAACCACATTCCTGCTGGGGTACCTGCTTTGTTCTCTGCTTATGTGCTAATTCTAGCCCCACCATCCAGTGGAACAAACACAACAGAATCTTCCTATCACTGAGGTTGCAGTCACTAACACACGGCGCTGGGCTGAGCTCCTTCCTTGTGTATCAGTTATGTGTAAAGATGAGGCTTTCCTTCCCATCGGCTCCCCACTCAGTAGCCTCAGGTTGAAGAAGGAAAACTACCTGCCTAACATCATATAAGAAACAGCCCAGCCTGAAGCTCTATCCCCAACGTCTGTGTTCAGGACCATTCTCTCCTGTAGATTTAGGGTCTCTTCTCCTGGAGACTAAGAAATGCAGCTCTCTAGAACAGGGAAGGTTCTCCTTCTTGTGCAACTTTGGCACACTGGTCTCTGACTCACACTGTTGGAACGCTCAGGGGCGTTCCCTTTGACAGTCTCTCTGGCCCCTGCTGTCCTCAATTTCATTATAGTGTTAGTTATTTGGAGCTCTTAATGGAACCAAGCCACATGAAAAATCCCTGATTTCTAACCCAGAACTCTTATCTTCTGACCTATTGACTCCATCCTTTTTGATATTGAAAAAAATGTTTTAAAATCCACTTCTCCTTCAGTTCCTACCGCTTCACAGCTTCATGTGTGGGGTATCTAGTCTCAGTCCTATAAACAATGAGTTTAAACCAGAAAATTGCCACAATGTTAGCAGGTTCAAGTTGGACATATTGGCTGCTATGCTAATTGCAGCCCAAAGGACAATTGGGGCTCTCCTGAGCCTCACTGACATTATGCCTGTTAGGTCCAGGGCTGGTGGAGAAGCGAGAAGTTCCTGGGTCCCATTGTGTTGGATACCCTTTGAGGATGTGGCCTGGGTCTAGCAGGTTGTTCCTGTGAACCACCATCAGCATAACAGACTAAGCTTTGGTCTAGCTAACTAGTATATGGCAGGAGGCCGCAAGATGTCTCCGAACTGTGGTGGGACTCAGGGGTCTTTGGGTCATTTGCTTCATGAAGTGTGTCTGGAGATGCAGAGGGGCCTGGAGAAGTCTTCTGTGCGACTGAGACAGCCTGGCTGCCACCAAAGGAGTAGTCTCCACTGCTCTGCCCAACATGCAGGTCTGATTTAATGTCACGTGTTTCTTATCACCTACCTGTGTCCTTCACATCTGGGACAGTAGGGACTTCCAGTAGTACTAGGTCTGTGCCACCCGGCAGGAGAAAGGGTGAAGGAGAAGAAAATGGTTTGGCTTCAGAGAGCTACAGTAAGGTTCAGTCAGTGACAAATGGCCCTGGGATGATGGGATGAGGGGATGAAGGTGTGGGCTTTCAGGGCAGGGGTAGAGAGGGGGAGTCCTGAGCTGAGCAAGCTCTAGAAGCACAGAGCTTCAATATCACCGGGGAGTTAGTCTCTTCACCCCAACTTCTGCACAGCTTCTGTCCTCCCAGGAATGGAAGCCTTGTCCCAGGCAGGCAACATGGCTACCTGCAGAGAAGAAATCTGTTGGATTCGGATATCAGGTCCTTGTGAGACCCAGGCTAGGGCAAGGGGAAGTAGCTAGGGGAAAAGGTGTGATGGTAAGGTTTCATGAGCTAAGCTGCTTGGGTAAGTATGCACATTTTATCCTTCAAGAAGCCGCCTTGTGGTCTAGCTACCTCATCTGGGAAATTGGGGAGAATGGGTTGGGTAAAGTGTGTATGTGTGTGTGTGTGTGTGTGTGTGTGTGTGTGTGTGTGTATCTGTGTCTATCTGTCTGTCTGTGTACCAGTATTCTCACTGTATGTTTACTCTGAGGGAAGTGGGACTCTAAGGGGTAATGGGATATTTTCATTGTCACATACAGATAGCTGAATTTCAAAGTCATAGTTTATATCTCTCTCCTATCCCAAATTCAGTGTCCTTCACTTCTCTCATGGCCTTGTCCAGGATGCAGACCACACAGCTCTCTTACGTGGATCCCATGCCTGCTTAGCTTTCATTCTTAAGAGGACACAGAAAGCAGGGTGGTGGGAGGACCACTGTTCCCACTTGATGGCTATCAATACTGATATGGTGTGTGTGGTTGGGTAGCTTCAGAGTAGAGTAGATTCCATGCCTTCTGAAGACCAAGTCCAGTGTTCTTCGTGGATCAGGGGTTGCCCTTCCCCATTTAGACTCCTCTAAGCACATTTCCTTCTGATAGGTAGAAAGAAGTAGGAGATACTAGAGTAGCTAAAGGGAGTGTCCTGGAAACTGGTGATATTAAACTTGGATAACAAGTCAGTTCTCTTCCTGTCTCTGCCCAGCTTCGGTCTAGAGAGCCAATGCTTCCTGTGTGTTGACCTGACGAGATCACTGGTCTCCAGTCATAAGATCTGAGGTCTGCCTCAAGTTTATCATCTGAGTCTGGAATTACCTTGGTGGTATGATCCTCCCCAGGGACCGATCGCTCACCTGGAGAAGTGAAGGACTGATTGTGTGTGTCTACTCATTTGTGCACAGATGTTAATTTGTCAGTATTCTGGGTCAGGTTTCCTTGGGGAGGGCTATCTAGCGGAGCTCAGGACAGAACAGCTCGTGCCACCAATAACACTCTTTGAAGGAAGCATCATTAGAAATATGGTCCATTAAGATCAGACCAGGATCTCTGTGGCTGTGAACGTAGCGAGGATTCTACCCAAGCACATCTAATGAGCTGAGCTCAATGATCTCCAGGACCACCAGACTTCCTGTTGGATGCCATCTGGTTTACCAGTAGACGGCAGCCTTGCAGACTTAGCTTAAGGCTGGAATTTGGAATCAAGGTCCCTTCGGGGACTGTCACTGACTGCTGGGCAGTTTGGTAGGAAGCCTTCTAAGCTGCAGAAAAGACGTGCCCACTGGAAGACCAGCTTAGATGTAGACCTTTAATTAAAAGTGGCATTATTTCATACAAGCCTGTTTACTCCTGTTTACTCTGGAAGTTGCAGGCAAACCATGTGACCACTGAGCAAGCCCACGCTACTTTCCTCTGCAAGAAGAACAAACAGACACCCGAAGGACTGAGATTTGTGAGAAGCCCAACACCCAAGGGGCTGCCTGAGATACAGATCTGGATAGATGGACATGATGGGGAAAGCCTATGCCTCTGGTGGGCAGGTGGCTGTGGGCTCCAGATTCCCTCTGACCCACTGTCTCCCAGCTTGGGTTTCTTTGTAATTAATTAGTTCAGGTCACAAATCTGATGCTGGCAGGGACTAGCCAGGAAAGGAGGGTTATTGTAATATCAAGCATGTGAGACTATCACTCCTTTCAACTAAACATATAAGAGTTTCCAGTCTCTTGTTTCCCACGTTTGTCCCCAAATATTTAGGTGATGGCTTTGAGTACCTCCTCTCTGCCTTGATATCAGGGAGGCAATAGAAATGGTGGCAACTGTGATGAACTAGAAAAATCCATGTGCTTTGGTAAGGGAACAGTGTGGCCAGATGTTTAGGTTCTTATAATAAGCTGGAAACCCCAATGTGCTAGTGTGAAACTTTAGTTTTTAAGTGTTAGAGCAATGTAAAATCACACACACACACACACACACACACACACACACACACACACACATACACACGCACTGATTCAGCTGTGTAGGTTATAGGTTTCTTGTGACCTTGTGTCTGGTGACCTCTTAAGTAACCTTTGAGTCCTCAGATCTCAGAATGAATCTGGCCAGTGGCTTTTTGAAGCCAAATGATTTCCTCTGAGCTTACGTTCTTGGTACCTTGTCCTTCCCAGTTTATGAGCTGGTGAAGAATGCAGGTTGTGGTGTTAACCAGCTTGCCTCAGATCTTGACTTTATTACTTGCTGGTTGCATGTCTTGGGCAAGTCAGCCCATCTCATTCTTGCTTTTCCTCTCTGTTACCCTGCATGTACAAGAAGACCTTTCGCTTCACAGGGCTGTGGAGGGAATTCACTGAGATCATGGAAACAACCATCTTGGCTCGCTGCTTAGCCTGTAGTAAGGGCTTGGTAAATACCAACCCTCGTGATTGCGACATAGTCTTCTTGCCTCCCTTATATGGGAAGTGGGTCTTACTCACTGGTCTGATGTTGGTCTGCACATAGTAAAGGCACTGTGAATGAGTGAGGGTGTTTGAAAAAGACGGCGTCCAGTCTTTCTAGGCAGCAGTGTCCTCAGCTTGAGAGTGGTGGGGAGAGAGATAGTATCGGGTTTTGCCATGCTAGGCATTGACCAGCTCAGTGAGAAAGCTGTATTAAACAGCAGTGATCAACTTGGAAAACACAGCAAAAGAGGCTGGGAAATGGCTCAGTCAGAAAAGTGCTTGAAAGCACAGATTCCAGCACCCCTATTAAAAACAAACAAACAAACAAACAAACAAACAAACAAAAAAACCGTATTATGGTGTGATCTTAAAACCATAGACCTGACGCAGAGTACAAAAGAATGCCCGAGGCTTGCTGATCAGCCAGTGTAGACTAACCGTTAAGTTCCCGGTTGAGTAAGAGAACTTGTCTCAAAAAATAAGGTGGGGAACGACTGAGAAAGATACCCAACATTTACTTCTGGCCTTCAAACACACACACACACACACACACATACACACACACACACACACACACACATACACACACACAAATGCACAAATACACATACATACATACATATACACACATACATGCAGACATACAAACACACACATACACACACAAATACACAAATATACATACACATATACAGACATACATGTACAAACACACACATGCACACACAAACACACATTCACACACACATAGACACACATATACACATACAAAAACCTCCCCACATACACATGTTCACATGCAGATACACACACACACACACACACACACACACACACACACACACACACGTTGGATGAAAATCAAAGTGACCATTGGAGCTCAGGTGCTGAGGTGATACAAAACATCAAGGGACCGTTTTGGCAGATTAACAGGCTGTACATATCTAGGCTCCTTTAAGCCACAGGAGATGCCTGGAGACTCCTTAAACTTAATGCCTCACCTGACTCCCTATTTTATTTTTAAAATTTAACCCTAAATAGTTCACATTCCTTTGAGTCTCAGTCTGAGAAGTTCCATAGCAATATTTCCCAAGCAGAAAGAACTCCTCGTCCCACACCATCCCAAGGAAGGAGCACAGGGAACCTCCCATCCCGTTTAAAATTCTCTCATAGTAGTCACTTTATAAAAGGAACAAGCAAGAGAAATTTCACTTAATGCTATACTTACCCAATGTATCCAAAGTATGATCATTTTACCATGTAATCAATTTTAAATTACCTTTGAAATTTTTCCAGTTTTGCAGTGAAGGTTTTAAAATGCATTACGCATTTTCATGGTCAGCGCATGCCATTTATAAGCGGCTGCATTCCAGTTATCCTACCATCCACCCATTGCTAAGGACCACCATGTCATGCTGCTAAGGAGAGTACAAGCCAAAATCCTGTTTGAATATGAGGCAGCTTTCCTCACTACCCTCACTATCCGTATTGAGCAGCTTGCCTGCAGGGGTGTGGGGAAGATGGGGGTGCATGTGGGCTAACCACAGCTCAGAAGCTATTGGCTCGATTTGGCCATAAGAGGCTTCAGGCCATCAAAGTCCCAGGTGGGAAGCTCATGTCCTGGGTGACCTTGTAGAAGCTATCTGACTCAGTTCTCTCATTTGACTAATGGGAAACCAGGTCAACAGAAGTGGAGCAATTTGGCTTTAGAGATACATCTGGAATGAGAATAATATTTGACGATATTAATATATTAATATTATTAATGTGTTATTATTAATATGATAGGCCAACATCTACTCATACCTTATCACCTCTAACTCTTATTACCACCCAAAGAAGTTGGGGCTTTTATTCCTGTGCTGCAGAGAGAACACGGGCATCCAGGAGAGTTAAGTATCAACAGCTGTTCTAATAACTTTATATCTTTATGCATCGAAATTCTATTATTGGCTATAAGCTTACATGTTTGGAGCTAATATTGTTGTCGTCATCATCCCACTTTATAGGTGGGAATACTGAGGCTGGAAGGGACTTGCTAGGTACTTTTGTTAGTTCTGAAAATGGTGAGAGAAAAACCAGTTCCTCAACTCTGAGCCAAATTTAAAGCAAACTTTAATTAAATACCAGCTAGGAAGATGGACCTTGACCAGAACTATCCCTGGGTTCCCAGGAAATGGCCACGAGTCATGTTTCACAGAGGTTTCAAAAGGAAAAACCCATAATTCACCATATTTCCCATCAGGTCCAATCAGGATCAAGTATATATCCTGATGTATAGCCTGCTTACATCCAGTCAAGCACATCTGATCTAGTCAGTTCAAACTTGCTTATGGGAGTGAAAACCTGTGGCTTGCTATTTCCAAGAACCACAGCTCTCAGCATTCCAGGAAGTTATCTTGTCCCTGGGCAAGTAGGGCTTACAGGTCAACCTTGGCTTTTATATTTGGATATACTGGAGAAAGGTGGAGATGGGCTCTGATGACATCATATTGTCTAGGTTGGATGATGTCACATGTCTGTCTAGATGGAAAGGCTGGGTGTGGGTGTCTGAATGGGGAGGTCTACCCCACAGCCTGAGCTCTTAGCTACCCACTCCATTCTCTGGCTACCCTGCTCTTGGTTCCCACATTTTCTGACCCACTGTGCTCTAGGGTTGAGAAGAACAGGTGGGGGATTCTGACCCCCAAAACTTCTTGAAGGGCCCAGGCAAAGCAAACACTTCTCACCAGGCTTGGCCAATTCCCAGGCTACTCAGGCTCAGGAAGCCTAAAGGCTGAGCCAAGCCCAGCAGAGTGGAAAGCACACTTGTCTATCCTGCCTGTACAGCTGGGGCAGTTGGGTGAGCTCAGCATATAAGGCTGGAAGGAGGTATGTGTCTAATTGCAGAGGGGGAGGTGGAATGGATTAACACTCCTTAAATAGACATCAGAAAGCTAAGAATAACCCTGCTGCCTGGAAATCGCTTGGTACTCCTGACCACAGGCCATCATACTTAGTAGCTGCTCAATAAATGTGGGTGAACTACAGGAACACTCAAATACTGAAACGGAGCCATTGCACGGGTATGGTGCCAGTAAGATGGTGCTCTGTGTACAAAGAACTTCTGCCCAGGCTTATCCGAGTTCCATGAAGGCTGGAGCTCTTTGCCAACCAACTTCATTTACCAACTTTAGTTTTCATTACATCAACTACTCAATTTTTTTTCTTAACATCTTATAGTTCAGACCGCAGGCAAGACAAGTTCAGTGTGCTTTGGGCCCTGCTTCTGCTATGCTTCCAGTTACCCTTCAAGGTTGAAAGCATGAGAATGGCTTCCTGGGTTCATCAAAACTTTGGGCTGTTAGTGGTGGCACACACACCTGCAATCCTAGCTCTCAGGAGGAAGAGGAAGGAGGACCGTGAATTCTAGGTTCTGGCCTGAGCTTCACAGTGAGTTCCAGGCCAACCTGGGCTGCATAGTAAGGTTTCTAAGGTCCCTGCTCCTCCAAAGACTTTTGCTGTTCTAAGAGCAGTTTGCAGAATCCAGTTCCTTGTAGCTTCCTAGTTTCCCATCAGGCCTGGAGCAGTCTCTGTAGCTCTAGGACCCTTCCAGAAGCTGCCTCACTGTCTGCCTCAGAGAAGTGAAGGCGGCCTTTGGAGTAGAAATCCAACATTTCTTGTAGATCATCTCAGTAAGCAGCTAGGACAGGCGCAGACAAGAGGTCCTGAGCTGTGCGAAGGTTTAAGTTGATCTGTGTTTCTTCCCCGAGGACATTTATAATCTTGAGAACATTTGTCTTGGAGAATTAGGCAGTAATTATGTGAGGATTAAGCAGCCCCAAGCAAAATAAAACAACCTCAAAGGAGCCTAACTTTACCCAAAGTTATCCCGAAGGGACCAGGCCTGCTGATTGAACAGTGGCTCTGGTGTTTTGGTAAGCAATGGCTGTGAGAACTCAAGGTGGTCTGCTAGGATTCGGCAACCATGAACATGGCTCAGATCACAGCAAGGCTGGACACTTCAACCTGTGAGTACTTACATCCATGTTTATACCCTGAGAATTTTTGTGGGACCTATGGGGCATCACAGTGGTTTGGAAAAGGGGTCAGCACTTCAAGCCTGGCTCTGTCCCCACTGCTATGTAACTCTGCATGACATACCTCTCCTCAGAGGCATCTTAACGCAGTTAATATCAAGTCTTGAGTGCCTGAGTGTTGACCATTATGAGTCTAGCTTTTTCAACAGGTGAAGAAAGAAGCAGGGCAGAGCTTACAACAGCTCGGGGGCAGCGGAGAGTTTGTCCATCGTATATGCTCCTAGAGCTGGGGTCCCCTACTCTCCTTCTCTCAGGCCCTGGGCTACCTTGTTGGAAGAAAACAAAATCCCTGAGCCATTCTAGGCAGAGAAACCGATGAAGATGATGATGATGATGATGATGATGATGATGATGATGATGATGATGATGATGATGATGATGATGATGATGGCATAGAACAGAAATAGGGTGGGGGAGAGACAAGTGAGCTTCAGGTAGCACTGGAGGTCACATGGAACTAGCCTGGACTGGGGAGGAAAAATTTCCTATCATGTGGCCCAGACACACAGGACAGTTAGGCCGTAGGTTCCAATCCAATGGGTCACGGTCACAATGTTTCTCTTCCCTGCTCACCCGTTCCTAATTTCCTGTCTCCTCCTCCTCTGACAGGGTTATAAATAACCCCCAGGCTGGCCTCAGGTCTAAGTATGACCAGGTGACCCAGGTGAAAATGAGGGGACTGGGGACAAGGCAGAACTGAACCTTGCCTCCTTAGTCAGGAGGTCATGGGGTTTCAGATTGCTCAGGGGGAATTTTGCTTTCTCACTTTTTTCCACTACTGTGAGAGGGAGCACAAGCTGAGATGATCCCTGCTGGCACCGGGAGGCCCGGCCTCCTGGGCTGGTGCTGGGTTACACAGGCAAGGAGCTGCCTCTGTGCTTGCTGCAGGTCTCCCGGCCAAAGAGCTGGAAAGAGGAGGCATCTCAGGACACACAGAGGACAGTGTGCCAGACTTGTCAGGAGCTGAGGGCTTCTGCCCCCACCCTAGCCAGGTCTCATGTGTGAGGCCACACGTGCAGAAGCTATGTCTAACTTCCCATCTTCTTCCTCAGCCACTGGCACATTGTCAGTCTTCTGACTACTAAATGAGAGGTGGCCGTCTCTAGTCCGGATGCCACCCATTTGGCTGGGTGTATGTGTCAGAGGCCCTGATAATACAAGAATGAAGATTTTCTAAACACCTCTTATATTCCATACATAGGCAGACATAGGCAAAGCGCTGACGTCTTTAATGAGCATATTGCTATCACCCTACCTTTTAGGGGTTTGAGCTGTCTCTCTACTTGGTGTAGGTCTGGCCACCTTCCTCGACAGTTTCTGGTTTCCAAACATGCAGCACACACAAAGTTTCTGTGTGAGAGAAGGCATTGACTTTCTTATACAGCACTTTCTGCCTGATTTCCACTTCTGTTCATGGCCCAAGGGAACTGTGGGCCACGATGATTATTATTATTATTATTATTTATTTATTTTTGCAAAATTTCTCTTCTCTTCCCACATGGTTTTCTAAGAAAACCATCAGCTTGATTCTACCCTCCCCACAAGCCACCAAGTCCCAGAGAAATCAGGGCCCCGAAAGCATCTTTTCGTGTGGTATGTGGTATGCAGGTTGCAATTGGTCTGGTTTGCCTATTTGTATGGGGATAAATCTCCAAGGACAGCTTGAGATTTCTCAGCTCCCACCTGGAATTTCTAGCTTCCACAATACACCTTCTTCCTCACTACAAAAGGCTCAGAGGACATCACCAGAACCCGGCTACTTCCGGGAGCCACGGAGCACCTGAATCTCAGGAGAGGTCCAGGGCTTGGGACATGTTCTGGGGTGGAGGATTCCAGAGTCTTGCTTACTTATGGGAAGTCCATGCCCACAGATACTGGTTCTTGGAAGTAGGAGGAAGATGACCACTGAGGACGATTATTGTGTGGACAAGTCAAACACTGCTAGTTAAGGTTGTCAGTGCTGACTTCGTAGGTGATAAAGGTTAGGGAGCAAGATGTTAATCAGCTTCAAAGTTCCCGAGCTAACTGGCCAATCCGAGAAATCCAGGCAGCACCATGTCCTTTCAACCCATCTCTGCCCTAGAAGGTATCCCGCTCTGAACTCAGGATCTTCCCAGTGTAGATGCAGGCATGTATGGAAATGCCGCCCAGTCAATTCACATGTACTCTCAGGAGGCATTAATAAATAGTAATGATGAAAAGTTCTGCCTAGTGATTCACTAAGGGATGTAGGAAGATGAACTGAGAATGAAGGACATTTAAGATTGGACCCCAACTCTGCCTTTTATCATCGGGAGACTAAAGTGTGAATCTGAGTGTTGGTTCTGCCAGTGACAACAAAATACGAAAGGGTCCCATTTTCAATCCAGGACTGGCTGGTGGGAGATGGCAGCCATGACCGGGGCCCTCCATAAATGCTGAGCTGAAGCTGCATCTGAGAAGTGTGTCCTTGACTTCCTCCTAACCATTACAGCCTTCTCAGTGCATTGCCGGTACCGGTACCAAGGTTACGGTACCAAGGGAGGTGACGGAAGGCTTGGTGTCACCTTAGTGAAGGCAGATTTTAAAAATGCATTTCTAGAGGCAAGATCAAAACCAGGCAAATGGTGGGCACAGAATGTAAGATTCAGTGCTTTGGGATCAGGCCTGGCTCTGAAGTCACAGAAACAAGAAATTCTCAAGGGAAACACAAGCCCAGAGGTGGCAAACCCTTTCCTAGCTACATGGGGGAAGGAAAGGAGGCAGATTAATTCCTTCCTGGACATTTACAACTATTCTATATAGCGCCTCTTGCCAGCCTATCATACCACCCAGCCCATGTCGGTGGAGAGACACTTTTAGGGACCCATGGAGAAGAGCCTTAAGTGGCCCTTGATATTTCCTATCTTTCCCTGCCTACTTCTGCACCAGCAAAAGGAAAAAAAAAAAAAGTAAGCTAGATCCCCTCCCATCTGCCCACCCTCTTCCTACTCCCCAGCAGATGGCTCATTACAGGTGATGATGGCTGGGGGGATTTCCAGACGATGCCCCTGGACTTGGCAGAGCTGTACGGGGAATCCACGGATATAGGTCTCCCCTTCACAGGCTACCGATGAGAAAAATACCATCCCCACTGGGAAAGTAATCCTGGTACTATGCATCCAGGGCTCCCGAAGTGTGCATGCCGTTTAACAAACAATTGTGTTTCTAGAATTTTGGTCAAAAAAAATAACTGGGCGATGCCTAAATGTCTCCTACAGAGATATTTATTAAATATTATTATTAAATATTATTAACTTATTCATAAAATAATATTTTACATAACTATATAAATATATATATAAATTATAATAAATTATTAACATAGTGGGCTGCCAAGGAGCATAAAGTAGCTTGATGTAGTTTCTTTGTGAACATGGGCCATTTTTGAGTAATAGTACCTTGTTACATGGGCCCTTGGGCCATTTTTGAGTAATAGTACCTTGTTTTTTTTATAATAATAAAAGGCAGGAGTGTGTGTATATAGATGCTTAGAGAAAAGTAAGGATGTCTATCTTCCAAAATATCAGTGCTGTTAATTCATGGGGTGTATAGTTTTGGATGATTGTCATTTGGCCTGTATGTTCCAGAAAATGACATTTCACAGCCGTGAAATGTCCCTTTTATAATCAGATAAAAGAACAATAGAAGGGAAGTTTGCTCTGTAGATCCTCTGCACATGGGTAGAGGGCTCCATGGTTGGTGGAAGCCAGCACAGCCTGCTTCTTCTTGGGGTACTCCTTACAGGTCCTGGGGGACTCTCAGATTTTTGTGCTACGTTTCCTGAGAGCCCTGATTATTCTGTGGACCTGGAGATTGTGTGGCTCTTTCTCTGAGGCTCCTGCCATGGGACAGATCCCTGGGACCTTCCACAAGAGATTTCCAAATGAAATGTTCCTGTACGGTTAGAGGGGTGTGGGCAGGTGGGTTTCCTCTGCTTCTCTCCTAAATGGGCCAGTTCTGTGACTAGGAGTTTGCGAAAAGACAGTCAGGGAAACCAGTCTTTTGAGTGTCCTCCTTGTCTAAGTCTAGAAGTATCCAGAGTCATGTGGACTGGTCTAAAGCTGGACCAGGCCTAGAGGGGGGTGGTCCTGGGAAAGGGTGAACACCTGCCAACAGGAGAAGCTGGTGGAGGAGGGGAGTATCTCAAACAAACAAACAAACAAACAAAACAAAAACAAAAACAAAACAAAACAAAACAAAACCATGAGGAACCTTGGGGGTTGGGTTCTGGGCAGACAGTATGGTGACTGGCTAGGGCCAGAGAAAACTTGGCAAGCTCTCAAAGGGCTAGTGAGAGGCCACCTGGGGGCTGGGAGCATACTCTGCATTCAGTGTGAAAAGACTTGGTCCTTATAGAATCCCATCCCCCCTCCTCCTCCACTGTCACTGGCATCTTGGGCAATTCACTCCACTCCAAGAGTCCTACCTCCACAACTGTACAGGTCTCTCTCTCTCTCTCTCTCTCTCTCTCTCTCTCTCTCTCTCTCTCTCTCTCTCGTGTGTATGTGTGTGTGTGTGTGTGTGTGTGTGTGTACCACTGCAAGACAGGGTGGATCAAGAATCCACCTTACCTTGGCCACCACTAGGCCCCTGGTTAGAGCAAGCCTACCTGGGAATCACAAGCTGGGGAAACTGATCTTTAAAATGGAGGATAATGTATACGTACATGTGTATTACACAATACTCAGCATGTATTATACTAAGAATATTCTTAGGAACAACTGAGTTCAGATTGGTCAGGCACATGTAGGACAGAAGGTCTGCTTTCATTGGCTGAACAGAGTATTAGCATGGTCCCCTTCACAAGAGACACCCACATCCATTTCCTCCATTCCCACTTAAGGACCAAAGTTTCAAGCAGTTGCCTTTGTGATTGAGCAAAGAGAAGAGAGGGCAGCTTGCCTTCTCTCTGAAAGGGATGTTTCCTGTGCACTCAGCATACTAAAACTGCCCACTCCAGGCAGAGGTTTTTATGAGCAGAGAGGATAAGGAAGGCAGAAAGGAACTTTGTTTAGGAAGGTGGCCTCATGCTGTGACTTTGTGACCTAAATGAATAGGCTCCTGGTGGCCTCCAATCTGTCCCAGGGACATTGCCTCCAACTTTGAAATAAGGGGGTCTTGCAAGATCCACAAGGAATAGCAAAGGGACAAACAGGCTTTCCTTCACGCTTGTCACCAGCTGGCCTCTGTGGGAGAGAGACAGAGGCTGCAGGTAGGGCCACTTTGGAGGCAAGTGTGAGCTCAAGGGATCTGAGGAGCTGTGTCAAATGCTCTTTAAGCTACATCGCACCCTGAGATTTCTACTGAGAAGCCACTGACTCCTGATTGGAGCAAGTGTACCTGGGAATCCCAGGCAGTGAAGGGAAATGAAATTTAAGATAAAATTTGAGGCCTGATTCATGTAACTTATGTCAAATAGTCCAAAGAAAAAGTTGTTTGTAAGCTTAGAAGCCTGAGGCAGAGAACACAGTGGAACAGGTCCGGGCATGCCTGGACACGCCTGGGCACCCCCCCACCCCCCGGGCACGCCCGTTGTTAAAACATTCCTGGGGCTTCCTGACCTTAAAGACAAAAAAGAATGCAGGAACTTGTCCCAGCTATCTTGGCTGAACCATCAGCCACCTAATTTGAAGTTATATGTTAACCAAATATTCCGCTGACCTAGATAAACGTCCACCCCTCAGGTCTCCTGACATCCTGCTAATGTGTAATCGTTTTTGCTGATGTTCAAATGAGCCAATTGGGTAAAACCACACCAATTCTCCCTAGCTCCCCCTCCTATAAAAACCCCTAGCTTTCAGGCCTCGTGGTCGATTCCTCTGTCTCCTGCGTGAGATACATATAGGCCCGGAGCTCCACCATTAAACTACCTTATGTTTTTACATCAAGATGGTCTATTCGTGGTTTTTGGGTGCCACCATCTCGAGTCGAGTGGGGAGGGCTCCCCACGGAGGTCTTTCAGCAGGGGCATGAGCTGATGTGAGCCAAGGACCCACTGACTTGGATTCATGATGTGTTTAAAGATAGGAGATAGCTTCTAGGTCCAGGTAAAACAATCAAGTAAGATTCCAGTGTCCATAACTATGCGCACATGCCTATAAACACTTATGTACGTATATTCATGAGAATACACAGACATTAACATACAAGATGTTTATCACAGATCTTTACAAAACCTTCCAACAGGCTCTTGGGGTTGGATCGTATGAATGAATGTGTTTGGATTGGGAGAACACGGATCACGAACAAATGGGTTCTGTGTGATTCCAGAGGTGAAACCACGCTTGTGTGTGTGCAGGATGGTGGGCTCAGGCTAGAACACCGTCTTGAAGGTAAAATGCCAAACCTAGCATGCATGCCATTTTCATTCTGCTGGCCTCCTGCATACTTGCATCCTTAGACAAAAGAAACTGCAAGAGAGCAGGACCAGACTGGAAAACTGGCAGGGAGCGTGTGGATCAGTGAACAGGGCAGAAAAAGACAGGTACCTTCATTCCATTTTGTCAAATGTTGGTGAATCTCAGGATCTGTGTTGCAGAGATAACAGATGGTTTAAATCCTGAGAAATGTACGGTTATCTTTTTGTTTGATTTAAGCCAGTGCATACATACAGGTCACCTGATAAATTACTGTCTTCTGGAATTTTAGATAATACAGTATTTTAGAGAGATGAAACAAAAATTTTTTGTTTTGTTTTGTTTTTGTTTGTTTGTTTTTTATTTTTTTGGAGACAGGGTTTCTCTGTATAGCCCTGGCTGTCCTGGAACTCACTCTGTAGACCAGGCTGGCCTCGAACTCAGAAATCCGCCTGCCTCTGAAACTTCTAGATCGTACTGGATTCTGCAAATATTTACTAAGTACCAAGGTGTCTTCCCCTAAACCCCAGCCTGTCACTCAGGAGGTGTCCAAGTGAGTGTGTGATCCGAGCACTCTTTTCTAACTGCGTTTCCCTTTTCTGCATGACAGCTCTAAGACACTGCTGTCACAGACGCACTCTCTCCACTTGTGGGAACCTAGAGGTACAGTTGTGAATCCACAGCTCCAGCCTGCAGGCCAGCACCCTATACCCTAGTGACAAGACAAGCCTGAAACCCATGATCTGGGCCATACTCCCTTAGTACATGCTGGGGACTTCTAGGTCATTCACTTTATAGAGGGTAGGACTCTGAAACTGCAGACCCCTAGCTAACCTGATCTCCAGATCCCTGGGCCTTCTTCCTAGCTCTGGCGGCGGCGGGGGGGGGGGCAGCTGGGGAGGCAAGCATGTGCCAGGCGCTCAGCAAATGGTTTCTCCTTGGCATCAGCCTCGCCACATTGCTGGGTGTTATCTTACTCCAGCCCAGCACCAGCAGCAAAAGCAGGGCCAGGCGCCACCTCACCCAGAGCTCCCTGTTTAAATATGTGGGTTCATCTGGACGGGGACAGCTGCATCAGGCAGGCAGGGTCTGCCACCCTACGCTGTTTCCTTGAAATCTGTCCACACAGGAACACGGCTCTCACTAGCCTGGTGCCAGGCCCTGCAAGCTCCTACTTGCACAGACGGATTATCAAACATGTGACCATCTGTACCCTGCCTGTGCCTCTGTGTTTTTCTGGGAGTTAGGAGAAATCTCCTGTGAGGTTTACAGTGACCTTAGACGGTGAGGAGGGAAAGGGTAGAGATGATGGCTATTAATTTCCTTGCTTTAACTCCAGCCCCCTACAATCTATTCTCCAAAAAGTAGCCAGAGCAAGCTATTGAAATGTCAGTCATGTGCCAGCAATGGCTTGTTCAAAGCTCTCCCATGGCTTCTCAACTCCTTAACGAGTTCTAGAAGGTTCTCTGGGATCTGACCTCTGTCTCCCTGGCTCCTTTCTCATGAACAAGCCTTGTCTACTCCAACCATTCTCTATGCCCTCCCTCCAGATCCTGGGTATTGTTTTGGACATATGTTTGCTTCTTCTGTCTCTTCTACCATAGTAAGTCCCAGGAATGTAGAGCTCTCACTTCTTAGAAGATTCCTGGAAGGCTAATGCTGACTAAAATGCATGAAATAACAGTAGATGGGGGAAGCTGGGACTCAGATGGATCAAGTGTCTTGTCTTGGGTCCTCAGCAGGGGAAGGACATAGAGCCAGGCTCAGACTTAGCTCTGTGTTTCAGTATTTGAGTGGGTAAAACCCCAGCAGAGGAATTCTAACAGGGCCATTTAGGGCAGATCACCTTCCAGCCAGCAAGCTTTGTTGATGGGAAACAGATGGTTCAGACATCCCATACAGACACTGGGAGATTCTGCCACCTGTTGGCTGCCACATCAGAAAGAAGTCATTAATTTTGCCACTTGCTGCGCTGCATGCACCTAGAGAGGAAGGGCCAGAAATTAATTATTTCCCTCTTGGGGAGTTTTCTATACCACAATTAGTAACATTTCAACTTATAGCTTTTAAAACTACTTGTTCAATCATTCCTCAATTCATTGAGGAAGCAGGGGTGAGAAGTGACAAAAAGAATTTGAAGTCCAGGCAGTGGAATCAAGGTTTCCTCACTTCAATCTGGGAGTTCTGGTCTACCTGCTACATGCTTTCTGGGCTGGACCTGGGAGAAGGAACATACTCCCTTCATGCTACACTTTTCTTCTTCATGTTGGGTGCATCTGAATACTAGATTCAGTGCTGGCTTCAGCAGAGGGGAGTGGTGCCGGCACTGAGTGACACTGAACATCCTGGGAAAGTCAGGATGAAGAAATTCACACTTGTCCATTCCCCTTGGGGTCAGGAAGGATAAAAACAGCATCTCTGGGGCAACTGGCCTTTACCTTCCCACTGCTCCAGGGGTATCCTTGAGGGTTGAAGAAGACTATCAATTCACTTCGTGTAATAGACTTAGACTTGACTGAAACCTGTCAAGTCACATGTCACCCAGTCTACATCCCCAAGTATGCTGCTGAAATGGGACAGGGACAAAATAGGATCTGCTAAATTCAGCTAGGCAACACTTAGAAGTCTGTCTAGCCACATAGCTGACCCCAGGCTTAAGCACAAGAGGCAGGAACTAAATTGAACACTAAATTGGTGCTGCCTTTGATCTGAGCATCCTTTCATGACCATGGCTGGTGGTGCAGAGCATGACTTTTCCCGTTGCTTCCTAAAGAATGCCTGAAATTGTTACCAACCTGTTGACGAAGCAAAGAAACATGGCCCCTTTTTGCTCAGCCAGCTCCCATTATGACTAAGATAGAGTGGGGGTGGGGGTACAGCCCAGCCCTCAGGCCTTCCTCTTTTCATTTGCACCCCTATGCAGGCTTGCTTCTCATCCTGGGAGATGATTGGTGCTCCTGTTAGCCAGCATCTTTATAGCAGCCAGGGCACTGGCCTCCTGATTCATAAAGAGTGGTCCTGCTTTCCATCAGACCCTAATTGGTCTGAGTCTGGCCTTCACCTCCCACAGAATGCTGGCCACTGGCTGTTCCTTCCTCCAGACAGAACAATGCCTGGCTCTGGCCACTGACCCTGGCCCAAGCAGGCCTGCCAAGCTATGGCTCTCAAACCTAACTTTGTATTATCAAGATTGGCTTCCCACACCCACACACAGTGTTGTTGGAAGGCAGGTTTTTGGAAAGGCTAAGCACACGCACTAACATACTATTTTGGATCCATCCAAATGCTCCCCACTCCCAGGAAGGAGCAAGATGCCACCTGGAAGACTTCAATCACAAGTTAGCATTTGTATCCATGTTTCCTCTCCCTTTCTTGCTGGGCTTTTCTGCACTGTCCCCTTGGACAGATACCAGCCAATGTCCCAAGCTTCTACCTGACCTGAAATCAAAATGTGCTGGCTAAGAGTAAGTGGGGCAGCCGCCATTCCATGAGGGGAAAAGTTGGCAGCCAGGCTGTGAGCCTACAATGCCCATATGGGGCTGCGCTAGCTCTCTCCGTTTCCTTTTCTCTTTTCTTAGAATATATTGGTTCACTTGCTTACGGCTTCTCTAGCTTCTTCATGGCCCTGGGAAGGGAACCTCTTCCAAAGTAATTAATGTTGCTGTCTCCCTTATGACCTATATCTCAGTACTCACACCCCTATAAGGTGTGATTTTGCATCCCCATTTTCTTTCTTTAATTTTCTCTTTTTTTTTTTAAATTGAAAATAGATTCTTCTCTCATACAGTACATCCCAACCACAGCTTCTCTTCCCTCCACCCTCTCAGCTCCCCTGTCTCCCCATCCTCACTCCATCTCCCTTCTCCCCCGGAGCCCCCCTCCCCCATTACTCTTCATAAAGGAGCAAACCCCCAAGAGCCAAACGGCAAAACAAGACACAAGACGAGGCAAATGGCCCCCTATGGAAGCTGGGCAAGGCAAGCCTATAGGAGGAACTGAGTCCCCCCAATAGGCAGAAGGGTCAGAGATGTATCCACTCCCACAGTCGTGAGTCCCACAAAACCATTAAGCTAACAGCCATAACATAAACAGAGGAGCTGGGGCAGATCTCTGAGTGCCCAGTGTTTGCTACTTCAGTTTCTGTGAGCCCATACCAGCCCTGATATGTTCCCCTGTGTTCTCCACACTCTCTGACACCTACAGTCTTTTCTTCCCTCCTCATCTGATCCCTCGGAGGCGGGGGAGGGACCTGATGGAGAACTCCAATTTAGACTCTCTTCACATTAATGTCTGGCTGTTGATCTCTGCGCCCGCTCCCATCTTCTCCATTTTCAATACTCAAAGGGTAAGATAGATTGCCCGAGAGATGATCCATAGTCATAGCTACTTGGGAAGTGGAAGCAGGCAGAATATAAGTTCACTGGCCAGTTGAGGCTATAGGACAGGGCCTGGTCTTGAAATGATTTTTTTTTTTTTTTTAAAGGGCTGGAGATACAGCTCAATGGTAAAGAATTTGCCTAGCATGGGCAAGGTCCTAGATTGAATTCCCATTAACACACACACACACACACACACACACACACACACACACACACACACACA
>NC_034598.1:88880909-88936486 GCF_900095145.1 Mus pahari | reverse complement strand
CTTACTGCAATTAGCAATAAATAACTGGAAATAGATAAAGCAATTTTAAGGGCTTTCCACTGGAAAACACCAGAGACAGCTGCCCCCCCCCCCCCATCCCCATCGGTGTCTCCCAGGGCTGGGAATCCTGTTCCTGTTTCCTGTGCCCAGCCTGTGGAGTCAGCCAGGCCCTGGACCCTCCCACCCCCATCCCCCAGTGCATAGCTCCCTCTGTTCCAGCTTTCCCAGCAGACTCTGCAAGGTGTTTCCTGTAGGTCCAGCTGATGTGCTCCACTGGTATAGAGCAAATCCAGTTAGAACATTGTGAGCTGCTACCCACAGCCTGGACAGTGTTTTGTTTATGTTTTGCTCTTTAAAAAAAAAAAAAATGAAAGAAAGAAAGAAATCCAACCAAGGGCATAGGGGTGGGGAAAACAAGGGAAATGAAGAATAAATAATCCCCAAAGTGAAACCAATTTAATCTCCCTTGTATTTCATAAATAGAAACTTCTACGGCAAGGATGCGAGTAAGCCAGATCCAGGCTCTTGGGAAGGAAAGCTGAGATCCATGTGACGCTGGTGCCTCCCCTGTCCCTCTAGGGGCCAAGGCTGTGGTGAAGGGAGCAAGCTTGCTTTCAGAGCAGCTTTCTCTGAGGGGGCTCAAGGAACATGGCAGATAAGTCACCTACGTTGTGTTATATGGCAGGGGGGGGGGGAGACAGGTGATGGGTAATGGTGTATCTGTCCATGAGGTAAGTGGAAGGACCCAAAGGAGACATGAGTTTTTAGCATCACTCCACTCAGAGTGAGTCCTTTTCAGCCAAGCTCCTGGCAGCATCCCGGGCAGTCTGCATGGGCCATACTTCTCATTACCAAATGGTCTCTGCCACTTTGAATGGCAGAAGGACCCAGGGAGGTGATTAGGGCCACTCCCTACTCACTCCCACCCCAAGTCTACATAAGTTCAAACCATGGAGATGGAGGACAGGTCAAGAAGGACCCTTAAGACAGGACCAGACACACCGCAGTGACTTCGATGCTCAGAAGTATGGTTCTACAGAGCACAGAATACATGACACAGTGGACGGTGGCTGATGAGAAGAAAGTCTAACAGAAGGAAAAAAAATGCCTAAATGAGAAATACAAAGGGCTAATAAACTAGGCAGGGCCCCGAGAGAGCAAGGGGCAATGGACTATAGCTTTCCGACATGATTTTCACTTTGAATGGAGGGATCTGTCAACGTAGGCAAAACTCACACAGAAAATGAATGGGAGACAAAGTGAATCTAGTTCCCAAGTGCCCCTACCCCAAGGTTCTTCCTGCCACTCAGTGCTCGTTGTATAATAAGGTTCTCCCTCCAGTCCTCAGATCCTGCAGTAGAAACAGGGTGACTCATTAAATCTCAACAGAAGTTGGGAAGCAGAATCTGTTTTGAAAACACTAGATGATGATGATGATAATGATGATGATGATTATATGATGATAATGATGATTATTCAATTTTGCTGTGGTAGCGCTTAAGATCTACCCTCATAACAAATTGTCCACACTCAAGATTCCAAGTAGCCAAGGATGATGTTTTAGGTTGAGTGGCCATAAGTAAAATCATCCTGAATAGGGAAGCTTTGACCTTTGTCCACTTTGTGCCCTGGTGGGTACGCTCCCCACCCCCACCACCCCACCCCCGCCAGATTGTCTTCCTGGGAGATCTGCATTCATCTCTTACCATGGCAACTAGAGCTGAAGGATGCAAACAAGAAGAGAGTGATGGGGAGACAGGGAACGAGGGCCAGAGGCAGACAAGGGACCCTCAGAATCTGTGACAATGCCTATCCTGAAAATGACGTACAGAAAATGCAAGCACACATCTGATGTGTGTATGCCCACCACGTCAGCTAATTAGAAGGTTACCATAGAGAGAGATGATACAATCGTTAAAAAACAAACACAGAAACAGGAAAGCCTGGCTTAGGTCACAGTGCCCCACACTGTACAGACTAACTCTAGGACTGTCATGGCAGGAAAGTTAAAGCAAGTTATTCTCGGTGATCCTGGAAGTCCTGTTGGTCCATTGAAATGTGCCCAACTCACCAGTGGTTAAGCTAGCACATCTGGAAGGTTAAGTAAGTGTGGTCTATCGATGATGGACAGGCGCTTTAGAGTCAGGCCATGCTGGGTTTCCCAATTCCTCATTCGATGATCTTGGGAAAAATTACTTACTCCCACAAGTTGCAATGCTATCAGATGGTGCTAAGTTACCCTATGAGGTCTTAATGAGGGTCAAAAAGGGACAGTCCATAAAAAGTACTAAGCACTGATCATGTACAGTACCTGCATGTAAGTATTGGCACCTGTTGTAATTGATAATGGTGTTAATGAGTGACATGCTCAAAGCCAGTAGATTTCTCGTTATTGGGGAAAGTTGCCAACAGGCTCCGCTGACATTTTGGGTCCGTGTTAGGCTACATGTATCCAGCTGCAGTACTCCTGTTGCTTATTGTAAAAGAACATTAGCATCGTGTTGGAAATGTGTCCCTCTTTGCTCTGTATGGTTGCCCTTGGGGGCATCTAGAAGCAGTGATTAAGTGTGCTTCTGCAAGTAGCTAAGCTCACTTCATAACATCACTTCCTGTGGCTAGGCAGAGTCAAAAGCTATGGGTCACTTAGTTTCACTGAGGCAAAACACTGACTTCAGCTACGGCAAGGAGCAATGCCCCGTGTAATGCTTGTTTATAGGGTGCCTCCTCCGAGGCAGTTGCTCTAGGTTACGGGACCCTGGTGTCCCACAAGACAGTTCGGTCAGACTTGCGTCCAGTTTATCACATCAGCCCTCTCTCAGGGTGCATTTGTGCTGTTGACTAATGGCAATAAGTACACTCTGCATGGCCCATAAGACCAGAAACCATCCTAGAAGCTAGAAGGAACCCACAAGAGCTCTGGAAACTGGATCCAATTTGCAGTGGGGTCTTTAGACACCGCGTGGGTTTGAAGGCGCCGAGTCCTCCTGAAAGCTCTCAGCAGCAGTGGCTCACCTAAGCCCTTCCCTGAGTCTTCAGCCTTGGCAGTCTCCTCTCATTCCTCGGTTCTGATGCATCTGACCTTTCAGTTGCGCATTCCACGTTTGTTAATTGTTGAGTAATAGAAAAAGGGCGAGCTCTGTGGCTGGGCGCATCTGTATTTAATTTCTAGTTGATGAGTTCTGACAAGTTCCTCAACTCCCCTGAGGGTTGTTTTTTTTTTTTTTTTTCTGTATCCAATAAAAAAAAAAATACTACGATTAGTTTTAAGGAGCAGATATATTATCAGTAGGGGTGTGTCTAGCTCTGTGTTGCATTTCACCACGTGACACAGTACCTGGCATGCGTGTAATAGACCATCAGGTGGTATCTGCTGAATACATAGAGGTTGAGGTACTGTGGGTCCTATACAGATGTTTATGGAATAGATGCTCTTTTCCCTCTATCGCTGACACTTCTCCTCTTCAGTTACACTGACCAGACCAAGGAAGATGGTTCAGAAATAAACGGTGGGGTTGGCTTTATAATTCTGTCATTACCTACCATGACCAGAAGTGGCAGCGGTTAGCGGGCTTTACCTATATTTTGTTTAAAGTAGGTGGGACTTGAAGAGGCCCTTGTTGCTGGTCTCAGAGCACTCCTTCACACCCTCCATGACAGCTGTTTCTGATTAACCGTCTTAGATATTACACACTTAAGAGTTTTTCTCATACCTCTTCTAACCTGAGTGTCTATCATGCCCGGGGCGTGGCAGTTGTGAGCTGGTAGGCTGGGACCAGTCACACTTGTTTCCAGTGGGTTCCTCCTAGCTATTTCCACTAGCTATTCACTACCTTGCTGGCGTGGAGAAGATAAAGCCGGAGGAAGCTCTGACTACTCGAGAAGCCACCCAAAGAGCATGCTAAAGTCATACCAGGGTTTCATAACATCTGTGTATAAATACACTCTAGAAGCAGAGCAGACATCTCTGAATACTCAAACCACAGTAACACCTCCTGCTTCTCCTGCTGCTTTCTGGGAACAGAATCACAGTCTGCAGGTCTGGTGTGCAGAGGGGAGGTCCCTTGGCTTAATGGCGGTCCCCTTCCTAGACCTCTCCCAGAATCCCTCAGCCTTTCTAGCAAACAAAATCCCAATTAGGAGAAAAAAAAAATCCAATGCTATGGACAGCCCCTGAGATGCTGCCCGCTGTTCTGCTCCCAGAAACGGCCCGACCTGAAAGCTCAAATGTTCTGAGAACCGTTGGAGGGCACGGTATTTTTCTGGGCACTGCTTCAAAGGGGCTGTGGTTGAAGACCAGGCTCCTATTCTGGTGGCTACTTGTGTGGGATAAAGTTTCCCATGGGCCCATGGGAAGGGGCTGGAGCCCAAGAGGGAGGGTGGGGGGTGTCCAACCCCCCCTTGCCAAGTGTGAGCCAATGGCAAAGAGCAAGTGGGCAGTCCTGAACCCTGAGTGAGTTTGAGCTTGGCAGAAGTCAGTGTGCACCCTAGATACCATATCTTCTCTGGCCACAGCACAGAAGACCAACCAGACTCCCGAGACAAAGCCACTCCAGGAGGATAAGGGGTTTTGAGTTGCGGGGAGAGTATGGGAGGTGCAGGGGCATATTAGACCTTAACTTTAAACTTCAGCAATGGGTTGCAAAGTACAAGAAGCCCCTTGTGGGTCTGATGGAAAGAGGGGTATGTAAGACCTAAACCTGCTTCACGAGGTATCCCAGAGCTTTGGGCAGGGTGCTCCCTTAAGAGCACACAGTCTAAGAGTTGCCCTCCCTTGAGGAATTGATGCTTGCCTGGAGGATCATCCCATAGTGCGCAGGCAGTGGGTTCTGTTACTCTGTAGGCTAAGATCTGTAGTCTATAGGTTTTTACCTTTATTTATTCCTCTATCAACAGGGCTGATCCTTTGTGGCTCTGAGTGACTTCTCAGAGGGCAGCTGGAGTAGGTTGCCACCTCAAGCCTGTGGTGTTGTGGTCCCATCTACTTCCATCTTCTTGTCTCATGGGACAGAAAGAAGGTTCCTGAAGATAGGAGCCTTGTCCACCTGTTTACTGTCAGATCGCTAAGGCATGGTGCTGGATCATAGTGTTTTATAGCCTTCTGAGTAAACGCTGAGCTGCTAATAGATCAACCCCAAGTACTTGTGGGAGAAGAGGAAGAGAAAGAAGGGAGGGGGGCAGAAGAAGGAAAGAGGAACACAAACAGGGAAATGTGCAGAAATCCACAGGACGGGATGTGGCCTGAAGGAGCAGCTGAACCCGCTTTTCCTACCTACCAAGGTTGCTGCAAGGGGATCAGCAGTGGCAGGCCCGGAAGAGCTTTCTGTGGGAGCTTTCTTTAGGCTCCTGAGCCTGAGTCTCTCATCTCTCATGGGGTCTGAGTGCAGCCCTTCCACAGAGAGAGACAGCAGGTTGACTGAGGCCTCTTGTAACTACATCCTCTGACTCACTCCTCCTGGAGTGCCAATCTGCCCCGTTTGGGACCAGGGTCTCTTCTTGGACACATTTCACTTTCTTCTTCCTTCTTCCCTCTTCTTCTTCCTTTTCCTCCTCCGTCTCCTTCTTCTCTTCCTCCTCCTCCTCTTCTTCCTCTCCTTTCTTCCCATCCTTCCTCCTCCTTCTTTCTCCTCTATTTTCTTGTCTAAATAGCTGTTAGGAACCAGGACTCTTGACTCTCTACTCCAGGAGGGTAGATGTGAAAACAATCCTGTATTCCTTTCCTAGCCTCATTCATTCATTCATTCATTCATTCAGCAAACACTTTTGGGAACCTGCTACATGGTATGCTTGATGCCGCATGCTGACACTCCCGGTTGTACCTGTCACCTGGTTACTAGGGATGCTGCTGAGTGCCAAGGAACTCATCACAGAAGAAAAATTCCCCAGAAGGAAAAGGAGAGTGTGGGAACAGAAGAGGGCAGCCTTGCCTGCTCCCAGGGGTTTCCCAGGGGAGGCAGCATTTCAGTTAAAAAGACCCTGATGTACACATGTAGACCCATTCGTGGGAAGGAGGTGGAAACCCAAGCATCACCTTCCTGGTGCCTTGCAAATTTACACCACAGAAATACCGTGCGCTTCCTCAGATTTGAGGCCCTTGCTCCCAGCTAAGTCAGCTTTATATTCAGGAACCAGCCACCTTAGGACTTTTGCCCTGTCCTTGGCAAAATGATGCATATATCTTTCTCCCAAATTGCCAGTGGCCCAGGAAGCAATTAAGGGTGGCTGCCTTTAAATTAAGCAAATGCATTAATCCAAACCTCAGAAGGTGCCTGAGGCCGAGGACCCCTGCCATTTGCTTCTAAGAGCTTCACACTGAGGTCATCCTTGTGACTAGGAAAGCAGGAGCATGCTGGAGGTTTTGTTTTCTGTTCCTTTGGGGTGACCAAGTTCCAGGCAATCTGACCTCCTGGACCTAGACCTCTCTTGCCTCCCTTCTATGGCCCCTTTAGTTCATACACAAACAATGTCAACGGGGGCTGTTTCCTGGTTTCTGACTCAAGCAGTCTTATACGGTGCCTACAAGACAAGACCCTACACAAATCCTTCTTCCCTGTTGCTGGAGGCCCAAGGACTGAAAACTTAGCATCCCAGGCCAGGCCAGCCTTTCCCAGAGACCGCGGAGTACAAGGAGGGTACCAGTCACCAAGTACCAAGCCCCGTGAGCTCTGGGGTGGGGAGGTTTTAATGGCATTCCCTGAGATGGAATTGGGCTGAAATGATTTGCAGCTTTCTAGATTTTCTAAGCGTGTGTGGATCGGGTTTATTTTTAGCCGCAGGCATTCATTTCTTGCCAAAAAGACCTGCTTAAATAAAACCAAGATTAATATTTTTACTTAACGGAAAGAGTTAGTCAGGACAAGCTTTGAACTGGAGCCTGCTTATCTTGACGGGGAGTGCATTTTATAATGTCTGGCCTTGGCTTCAACATCAACAAAAAGGGCCTTTGAAACTGACAAGGGAGAAGGGCCCTGGGGAACCAGGATAGGATGTAGGAAGTGCCTATTTGGGGGAGGCGGGGAAGGAGGGGTGTCTTCCTGGAAAGTGGGAAGAAGGCCCTGGTTTGACAAGGAGCCAGCTGCAGTTTTGCTTCATCCCCAGCCAGTTCCTTGCCCTTCCCCACCCCCTCCCAAAGTCTGGCCCAAATTTCTGCTTCCTTTAATTCTAGATGCACCAAACAAGGTGTCTTCTGCAGGCTGGGTCCAGAACAGATGTTTCTGATGCCCCTCCCCCAAACAGACTCCACGTTCTTGTGTCATGGGAGCTGTGACCCTGGTTCCTTCCTCTGTGTTCACCATTCTTTCCTATCATTGTGTTTCTCCTGCCTTGGGACTTAGAGTTCTTTGGAGCCTCGCGTTTCTCATTATTCCCCAAGTCAGGCACAGGCCTCCGTCAATGGTGAATGGACAGATGTTTGCCTGACCTACCAACTGAGAATTGCCCTTATCCCATTTTGATGGATTGAAAGCTCAGAAAGAGTTGGCTATCTTCCCCCAGTCTACACAAGAGAGTTACTTATCTATCTCTAAGTCATCCTCTTTTTTTGTGTGGTGCTGTATATGTGAAAGTCACACTGAACTGAGTGTATTCAGCACAAACAGATTAGAAGCCTGTGATGTTTCAGGTCCTCCTGGTTTCTCTGAGTAGGGCAGTTAGCCAGACAAAGAGTCTGTTTTGGGAGCCCGAATTCTATTGAGAAAATACAGTTAATCAACAAACAAGTGACCTAATGGTGGCAGGTGGCAGCTAGAACACAATGAGGCGAGAGCATGGTGGGGGATTGGAGAGAGGGATGCAGTGAGGGAACAGACATGGTGGCCTGACCAGGATATAGCAAATAGGCAACAAAAGGAGCTATGCCGTAGTGAAGCAAGGCTGTCCGACCCTAGCAACGGCTGTGTGTTTGGAGTGGTGGGTACAGGAATCTCCCTCAGAGGCCCAGTTATGGGTGTGGCCTGTTATCAGGAGCTCAGTGTTGGATGAGTACCTCACACAGCTCAGCAGAATATCAGGTGTGAGCACCATAGAAAGGCATAGAAGTCATGGAAGTTCTGGATTGGGGTTTCCAAGCAGGTGGGCGTTGTCACTTGCACGGGCTGCATAGAAAACCACAGTTGTGAGTAAAGAGAATGATTGAGTAGGAACACACTATTGATCCGACTGAGTCTCTTGGACGGTATGGGTCATTTTGAAAACTGGCTTTGGAGAGGTGAGGAGAAAATCCAAGTTGCCTGGGAGGAAGAGCACCCATGAGCTTGGTAATCACGTGCCACCATTTGTAGGCTAGGATGGGACGTGCCTCCAGGAGGTCATGCACTGACAGAACTAAGGTGCCTTGTGCCTTCTGTTATTTCAAGTTACCATCACTGATTCCCTAGAGATGTGTTTTGCTCTGATCTTCTGACTTGAGCCATTTTATAGGGATGTTTAGGGGTAGGGAGAGTGGCATCCACAAGGCTGAGAACCAGGGGAACCCAGGGGCTTCTAGGCCTCTTCCATCTTCATTCCTACTACCTTGTCCTCAAATGTAGATACATCAAGGGTCCCCAAAAGGGCAACAGGTTCCCCAGAAGGACCTTGAAAAGGACGGGGCAAGGAAGGTGCCCTGTATCCTCAGGGAAGGTTTCTGTTTTCCTCTAATGAGCCACCAAGTGCTACAAGTCTGCAAGTGCTGTCCAGCGCTCCCCCTCTCCCTCCTCCGCCTCTGAATTATCTGCTCAGCTTCAGGCTGCAAAGTACTTTATACATACACATTGTTCTGTGCTGGGGGAGCACAATAAGCTAAGTAAATCATTTACCATTCATTATCTGTTGATGTTGACTGTAGATTCTTGCTACTAATCAGAGAGAAGGGAGGACGGGAAGGGGAGAGGAGAAAAGACAGGGAGGGAAGGAGGGAGGAAGAGAATGAGAGAGAATGAGAGAATGAATGAATGAATGAATGTGAAGGGTAGCCTCAAGATTGGGGACATATCAGGCATCCCCCATCGAAGTACGAGTCTCCTCTAGACCCATTAGGGTTGACAACGGGTGCAGGGTGCAGATAGGAACTGTTCTGCAAAGATTCAATGGGAGTCTTCTTTCTTGAGGGGGGGGACCCTCCACAGTAGGATGCAAAACTGCTCAGTAGGTACTAATAACAGGTGCAGTGATTCCCACCTCCCAACATCACCCCAGTGGGAACACAGTGAAGTATGCACACAGCGCTTGGCACACAAGTCATGGTCTGTCAGCGGCCGTTGCTAAAGATACAGTCTCTAGCTTTTTTCCTTCACTGTACTTGCAGATGTGATGCAAAGAGATCCAGGAACTGCTGACCAGTGGGTGGGCAGCTAGAGGGGCAAGGGGTCCCAGCTCTGCCCTTCTTAGACAGGCTTACACAGAGTCCTGGCTACCCATGAGTCTCTACGTCTTTAGGGCAGAACCAGCCATGTGACTCCTAAGAGAGGCTCTATGGAGCAGGATGGCTATTGGAGGGAGCCTGAGATAGGGGATCTCCATTAACTTGGGAGCCTTTGTTCCATGAAGCAGTCAGACCAGCAGCCCCACTGCTCCTCCTTCCAGCCGGTCAGTAGGACAATCCATCCATCAGGTCAGGGGGACAAAGGCCTGTCTGTGTTTGATTGATGGAGCAGGGTAGAAGGTTGTGGGGAGAGACATGGGCCAGCTCCAAGGTGTCTTGTCCTTCTCCGGATACGTTGATTAACAGCAGATGTGGGACTCCTAGAGATACACCGGTGATCTGCTTGCAGGGGTCCCCATTGCTAGCGAAGGGGGGTGGGGTGCGAGGACCATAACAACCTTATCTGCTTGTAGAGCTGTATTCTGTCTGCCTTGCTTTTGCAAACAGTTACCAATCTTCCCAGAACGTATTACAAGGGAGAAATGTGTTCTAAAGAGATGTGCTTTCGTGCCTACTTCCCCGGATCTCTGATATATTTGAGGACTCCACATATATTTATGGCTCTGTGAGCCACTTCCCAGGCAACCGCAGCCTGCTCTTTTCCTTTTTGTGGTCTATAGTTTGAGCCCAGAGCATTCTGGGTAAGGCTTCCATCATCCTTCTATGCCCCCAGCCTCTAGTCGGTTTCTTCTTAGGAACTTTCAAGTTGAAACATTATTGAGTCCTTAATTAATCTCTTCCTGTCCCTTGTAGTCTCCATGCTCTCAGAAGCAGAGGAGACGGCAGAGAGCCTCGGACGCCTCGTTGGCTGAGTCAGGCCGGGCCTCCTCCCTCCAGTCTCTGGCAGCACTTATGTCTCTTGGAGATTCATTTTTCTGGTGCTATACTCCACCTCATCCCCCTCTTAGGTTGCAATCTGTGGAAGCAGGAAATGGGGCTTTTATTTCTTGCTATGGCCCCTACCAAGCATTCATGCTTCCAGACACCAGCTTAGGCCATGCCACGCTACCTCAGCTGCTGGAGAACATGGGGTGAAGAGTGTACAGCCACTCTCTAGCAGGAATAAAGAGAACCTGTGCTCCGCCTGGTCCATGTCAAAGCTGTCATTTGAAGGTGGAGGGAGTAGTTAGATGCGCCATCGCTTCCGCATCCGTTTCTTTGGCCCACGGATATCATCTTGTTTGGCAGGTCACACTAGGTCACTGTTGGGCTCTCTGTAGCGACAAGGTGGGACACTGATGGTGCAGGAAGTGCTTCAATCTCAAGGCCTCATGCACACTTGTCCGGGTCACCGCAGGTGTGCTCCCACACCTTTCCCTCTGTGTGTGTGTGTGTGTGTGTGTGTGTGTGTGTGTGTGTGTGTGTTTACAAGGTTTTTATATGAGCTTTCCTTCATTTTCATCCCAGCCAGGAATCTCTCCTCTACCCTAATCTCATGGAAAGTTGACAGGTCTTAGCTGACGGGGCTTCTGGGTGGGCAGATAAATCAAATGAGGTTCTGGTGGTGGTAGCAATGCTACTGACAGTGAGCTAAGATGTGTGTACGGTGTGTGGGGTAGATTCCATGATGCTCTTGATCTTTGTTCTCGGCTCTCACAGCAACTTTCTGAGGACGCCTATCATCCCTCTCATAATATGCATTAGGAGACTAAGACCCAGAGAGGTTTCAGACACCCCCTGTGGCCACACAGCACCATGTGTTGATAGGATCTGACTCCTACCAAGCTCAGCTCTTCATAGTGTTTCTCCACTATTCATAAGCACGTCACTTGCAATCCCCATGAGTGGCATCAGGCCAAGAAAGCCAGAGAGATCTAAGGGGAAAGAGCTGTGATGAGGCCACACAGCAATGGTGGGATCTGAACGCTGATGTAACTCCCCGAGCACAAAAAAAAAAACTCAGTGTGTTTTCTCTAAACGGTTCCCAGATGAAAAGGTTCCAAGCTCAGGCCATTTCAGCGTAAGAAAAGATTTGACTGACCTTATGGGCAGAAGCTTCCAGAAGTACCCAGACTTACAGGGCAGGCTTGCTTAAGACGTTTTATGTCCAAATCAAGGTGAGCTCGTTGCAAGCCAGGAAAGGCCAGATGCTGTCATTTTTTTTTTAAAAAAAATCCCTCTTAACCTTTTCCCCCTTAGGCAAAGCCTTACTCTCCGGTTTACCTTCTGGGCAAATGAGGCAGGTGAACACAAGTCACTTTGTTCCTTGAGAATCACTTGTCATGGCCAGGTGGATCCGCTTTCTGTCCAGCAGCTGGGCTGCTCCGATGTGCCTGTAAGGTCAAAGAGTCCCTGGGGCCTCTGGGAAGATGGCTACTGATGGTCTTGCAAAGGGAGACCCCAAAACACGGAGACAGAGCCTTGGAGAGATTGTTCTGGAGCCCTGTCAATGTCTGGCTTTTACAGCAGACCGGGAAACAGCCGTTCACTCCCTCTTAACTGGAACTGTATCAGCTCTGGTGCTGGCTTTGCCTGTGTACCTTGCGTTGCCAGGATGAAGAAAGGTCTAGGAGTTAGTGGTCCATTCATTCAACTTCAGATTTCATGTCTGACCACAAAAGTGGGATTCAGGCTCAGTAAAGAGACCTCTGGGGGTGGGGACTTGGTCCCTCATGAAGATGTTTTTAAATCAAAAATATGAGTCAAAAATTTAGAAGCATTATGGGATATCTGCAAAGGGAAAGAATAAGGGATCAAGCAGAATAAAAGTCTCTCTCTCTCTCTCTCTCTCTCTCTCTCTCTCTCTCTCTCTCTCTCTCTCTCTCTCTGTGTGTGTGTGTGTGTGTGTGTGTGTGTGTAATACACTTTTACATCCATAAAGGGTATTCTATTCAACAAGCATTTTTTCAATGTTTACTCAAAAAGTGGGTTGGAATGAGGTGTGTGTTTGTTCCACGTCTGAAGGAACTTGGGAACATCAATAGCACCTTAGAGCTAAAGAGTTTGGCTCAAAGCCAGTAAAAACGCCTCCATTCTGCAAAGTCCTAGCAGGAGAGCTTCAGCTGCCCACTGTCCCCCCTGCAGCAGCTCCTGCCTCTTATGAGTTCCTAGAATTGGGGGATCTCCCCCCTCCCCCCCCCACACGATGACTAACCCCTTTCAATACCTGACTGACTGCTCTGAGCAGCTCACTTAAAAGAACCCTGAAGACGACTTCACAGAGAAGGGGTGTCTTTTATAAATAGTCTAGTAGAGACAGAAGGAATAGTGCCTTAATCATCTCAGTCAATTCCTTTTCATTGATGAGAACAGTCTCACCAGGGAGTGCCAGACGTTGCCAATTCTCTGCATGTCTGGAGACAGCGTACATTGTTCGTGTGTGTGTGTGTGTGTGTGTGTGTGTGTGTGTGGGAGCAGTTGAGAAAGTAAGTGATGACTGATACTACAGAGTATGGTAGGTGTGTCCTGAGTGTGCCTGTTGCAGGGATCCTTCCATCTTTGGTGCTAAGGATGATTATTCTAATAGCAATTATCTAATGAAGCTATGTCAAAGGCGAAGGGTAGGTTTCACTGGCTTCATTTCACCTAATTGCTTCAGTTTAGAGAATATGGAGTTCTGTCAATTTTGTTTTAGGAAGAGGAAGCCAGAATTCAACTTTCCTATGTATCTTGGATTACAACGATGGGGCTGGGATGGAGACCACTCCTTAGGCCCCCTCAGACCTAGACTTGGTTGCAAGTCCTTGCTTAGTGCTGTGCATGCTGGGACAATCAGAATGCTGACTTGTGATGGTAAGAGAGCTGGTGTTCATCACATCCTTGTGGATGAGCCAGGACACAAAGAACCCCTGATGAGACAGGGGATCAGTAAGAAAGAGATGCCCCTTCCAGGTGTGGTTCAGGCCTTCCTAAACCCCTCCCTCTCTTTCTTGCTCTCTCTACAGTGATCCGGGCCAAAGTGGTGGGAAAGAAGCTGGTGAAGGAGGGGCCCTTTGGCACTCTGGTCTACACTATCAAGCAGATGAAGGTGAGTGACATCATCACTGGCCCCAGGAGGGATTTGGGGGGGGGGGTTGCCAGAAGAGTCATGGCCAAGGGAGGTCAAGTGGTTGGAACTAGAACTGTGTGTTTGCTCAGGGTAGAATTCCCCAACCAGCTCCAGGGAGCTCCCGAGGCAGCAGGAAGACATGGTGGCTACTTGCTCCAAAGTCAACACAGGTAGAGTCTCTCACAGGTCCTTGTTAGGAAGCTGAGCCTTGGAATCAGGAACCAGACAGCAATAGCTTTGTTACCCGATGACTGTGAGACCCCAGTCCCGTCACTACCCTTCTTTGGCCTGTCTCCACTAAGATCCTCATATTGGACCACATGGTTCCCCAAGAGCCCTTGTGAGGCGAGCCTTGCTGCACCCACAGAGCCAGTGCAAGCACTAAGGCTAGGTGGGAGGTGTCCATTCCTCCAGTCCTTACAGTGATTGAGTGTTGAGCACACTTATTCTCTATTTCCCAGCTCTGCTTATCTTCCTGCATTGTATGTAGTTCATTAAGAATATTTGCTAAACATTCACATCAGCAGACTGTTCACCAGCCCATTAAGGCTTCTAATCCTCCCAGGGAAGTCTACTATAAGGAAAACACTGAAAGCCCATGTCCTGGTCTTGTTGCTACTCTTCAAAGCCCACTGACCTTGGCTTAGTGCTTTCCCAGGCCACAGGGATGGTAATCTGTTGGTGGTGTGGGCTCAGGCTTAGCACCCTATATGCCCTCATTATTCAGGCATCCTAACTGGTAGTGTCCTTTCAGAGCAGGAGCCAGAAGTAGCTGCTGAAAGAATGTCCTTCCTTTTGCCTAAGTGGTATTTAGGATTGGTGCTTCAGCTCGAATAACTCAGCCGTTCCTCTACCCCTGTGCCTTCTAAGTGCCTGGCTATATGCAGATCTCCGTGTTTGCAGCCTGTACACCCACGAGGCAGTTTGCCACTTTAGGATTACAGCTATATGAGGGGAGAAGAGACATGCACCAACCAGTCACAACTCCCAAGATGGTCCATATGAACTGTCTGCCCTTGTTCTCATTGGTGATGCTCACAGCTTCGAACATTGAGGTTGGCTGTTTCTGACACGTCCAGAACTTGGAGAATGCTTTCCATCTGATGAAAGAGATGGAGGCGAGACCCACTGGTCTGAAAAATAATCCTCAGAGGAGACCAGTGTTCAGGCCCAGGTTAGACTTGTCTTGGGAGTGAGGGGTGACTCATTCCTGGGTGGAGCCCAGCTATCTTAGAGGCTGACCTTCAGGCCTCTTTATTCCCTGCTGAGGTCTGTGGCTAGATGCACTAATTCTGTGGAACCTGTTGCTCTGGCTTCAATTCTGGAAAGAGTCCCAGGCTCTTGGTTATGTAATGTTCAGAGTCAGCCCTGGCCAATTGCCCTTGGCTGCCTGAGCTTGGTCATGAGAGCAGCTCACGTCTTCAGAGCCGGGAAGCCAGCGGTGGGTGGAGGTGGGAAGCCAGGAGAGTATTCAGGACCCCAAGCCCCAGTTTGCAGCCTCTGGTGGTGGGGTAAGGAAAGGAAAGGGGGAGTTTCTGATCACAGTGGAGGTCCCTCCCCTGCCTACTGTGCAACAACCTCCATTGTCAAACACTTGGAGGTTACTGCAGAGAAATCACTGGGAGGCAGGAATTCCTAAACTGGCTTGCTTTCCTTCCTGCCTTCAGGGCTTGGGAGCCCAGTTTACCAGAGAGCCTTGCTGTCAGCAGAATGTCCCTGGTTGTTGTCACACCCACTCGTGGGAATTGTTTGGAGGCTACATAACTTTCACCCACCAGCCTGCCAGCAGCCACTCCCAGGCTAGCCTGCTCAGACTCTGTTCACTGTTCTTCAGCTGGGTTCATGGTATCAGGGTGGTAGGGTGTTCGATATAGTCATCCCTCACTTATTCCCGATTAAGTTCAAAGGGAAATGGTACGGTCAGAGTCATGCATTTAATTAAGGGCAGATGAGAGTCTCAAGTTGAGGCATTAGGGGACCTTTCCTAAGCATATGTGGCTTTTGATGTGCAGCCTGCAAAAGGTGTAATGGGAGCCTCTTTGGAGGTGGGAAGCGTATACAAGTTGGTGAGGTGGACATGACTCCCCAAATCGCCCTGCTATTTGGCTTTCCTCATGAGCCATAGCTAACGTCTTTCATTCATTTTGGTTCCCTTCCCAGCCCTGTGTTATGACGCACAAAACCTGCCAATGCCTTTTTATCTAGAGGGACCATCTGCCTGCATGCCAGAGCAGGTACTGGATAGGAATTTGAGTCTGTCCATTCACCCCAGTCCTCTTCAACCCCTCTGTGCTTAGCACTGATTGGGCTGTAAGATGGGGAGAAAAGGATACGCTTGTCACAATTATTAGATGACTTTAGTAAGCAACATTTATTGCGAGTATTCTATGCCCCAAGTGATTTGCTAAGTCTTTGTATAAATTAGCCTCATGCCATGTTTGTCAAACAGCCTCATATTTATCTTCTTAGTGGTGAGGATACAAACACTTGAGAATTATGTAACAGGCAAGAGTTTAGGACTAGAAACTGGCAAACTATAGGGTTTTTACTACCGGGTCTTGGAGGACAAGGAGATTAACAAAGTATGGGGCCTGTAGGCAGACTACTCATTTCTACCCACTGTGGGGTTCCCCTCACCAGCTCATGTCGAGTTCCCTCAGAGGGGCTTAAAGGCCAGGATGGGTTTGCTGGTATGTGATCTAAGAGGTGGGCAACCTGCAAAGGGTGTATCAGAAGTGCTGGGATTCAAGCTGCTGAGGCTGGTACTGGTCCCTAGGAGGTCTGGCACAGTGGATTAGTCTACTCCAGAGGGCCAGATATGGAAGCTGGGCAATCCAGAAGCAGGACTGGAGGAACTTCGAGAACAGAGAACATGAGAAAGTCAGGGCATCTGACCTCTAAAGACAGGCACATGGCCTTCCTTCCTTCTCTCAGGCATGCCTTAAGTGCACACAGACCCCACAGTGTGGGAGGAGGACGGGAGGCTTTGAGGACATTGCAGGAGCTTATTGTAAACCCTTACTTAGAGATTAGCTGGGGATTGAGTTGTGGTGCAAAGGTGGAAGTTTCCAGAAGTGGCCTCTGTCATTTGTGGGGGCCTTATCTCCCATCAGGACCATGGGAAAGCAGTTTGTTTTGCCAGGGGCTATTGTTTGTGCAGCATAGACAAGCTTTCAGGCAGGCTGCAAGGGACAGCACGTGGGGGACATTATGTCCCAGTTGGTCCCAGGAGGATCCCAGGGGAACATGTGCTGGTCATGTGCTTTGCTTGTTCCTAACTGGGGGCAGGACAGATCTGCCGGGCAATTGGAATGTGCTGGGCCCTTTCCTTAGTGGTTTGTTGAAGCAAATGAGCGCCAGCGGGGTTTCCTCCAGCTGCAGGACCCCTTGACCTTCAGGCCTCAGGAAGCCATTGTCCTCCAATGCCTGAGACTCTTATGGTGCAAGATCCTTATGTAGCCCTTGCTGAGTCCTACTGTGTTGTTATCCACTAAGCACTTAGTGGAAATATTTACCAAAACCTGAAACAGCATGAGCAGTTTACCTGGCACGGAAGTCGGGGTGTCTTGTTCTTTGCAGGCCATAGTGATGGGACTGCACCCATCAGGAATCTTAAATGTGTTTCCTGTGGCGTCAGATGGGTCTCACCCAGCATCAAGCATGTCATCATTCTGGTCTGCTCCCCCGTGGTTGGAACTGAAACCCCACGTTGTGTTACTTGCTCTGTTGCAAAGTCCCAGGGTAGCAGAAGGGTTCAGAAGGTGTCTATACCATCAGGACAGTACACTCTGTGAACAAGCAGAGGCCTGCCTCTCTAGATGGTGAACAGACAGCCTCGTGCCCTGTGGACCACCTGCCTCTGCTAACCAATTGCCTGTTAGAAGATGAGGACAAAACAAAACCCAGCCCATCCAGGTTTCACCTCGCTGGGTATTTGTGAGGCATCAACGGGGTACGCTGGCTTGTATTGATGACCTGGGTAACTACTGATGCATGCTAAGGAATTGTTCTACTGCAAAGCTCTTAGCATAGGGCTGGTGACAACCAGACATTCAAGGCCCTTAGAGAGGTAAGGATCAGGCCGGGCTTCAGTGTCCCCGTCCACCTTCCCTCTTCCCTGTCTCACAGATGACAGTGTGACCTCAGTAGCTCAGGGCTTGTGTAGCACACATGGACTCATTCTGGAGTCACAGAATGTGCTCAGTCTCTGTTAAAGTCACACGGCCAGGTATTCCAGTCACGTTGTGACACGAGTCCCACAAAAGCTAGAGATGGAAGAAGCCCCTGCTGCCATGGAAGCCCTAGGTCCTAAGCTTCAAAGGCTGCAAAGAGAGATAGAGACAGGTGATTATTAAGACCACAGACTATGCGTTATCTTGCTTGGACTTTGTGCCCCGCTGTTTACTAACTGTGTGACTATAGACAAGCCTCTAAGCCTGCCTAAGGTTCGGGCCTGAACCTTGTAAAGTGAGACCAAGGCTCCTTCCTGCCTCTAAGGTCCTGGGCATGTGGTGGCTAGATATTCTAGCAGTAACCTACCTGCAGTGTCACTAACCCTGGGCCCATATAACCCTGTAGCCGAGGCTGTTCTACCTTGAATCTGTGATGTGCAGATGTGTAGGTAGAGGAGTGGGGTGTGGCAGGCAGATAGAACATGCACATGGCTGGAGAGGAAGACACCATCCTGACCCAGGGAAAAGACTAGATGGCCTCCTGCGGTGTTCAGGGAACCCTGTGGTGGCAGGTTCATAGCCTACCACTGTCCGGCTGCACAGGGGGACCAGAGACTCTACAGAACACTACACAGCCGAATGCTGATCGGACCCTGGGCTCTCTCTCACGATCATGTTTCTTTTGCCTACAGATGTACCGAGGCTTCAGTAAGATGCCCCACGTGCAGTACATTCACACGGAAGCCTCTGAAAGTCTTTGTGGCCTCAAGCTAGAAGTCAACAAATACCAGTACCTGCTGACAGGTAAGTGTCTGCAGGAGCAGCGAGACGCACTCCTTTGCTCTGGGTCTCTGCCGAACCTTGAGTCAGTGACATCCTGAGGGTTGCAGACACCTGGCTCCTGAGGTGAAGGGTCTGGCTTGCTCACCCACTCCTGCCTGGCAGCCTTGGCTACATTGTGCATCTGGTTGTGTCCTGATCTCATGGTATCTCAGCTTTAACCTCACTAGAAATAGGTTGCCTCTTGGACAGCCCTTGGCAGTCAATCCATTAGGTTTGTCTTGTATGACAGTCTGATCTTTAGGCTGTCATTGTAGTAATGACAACGCGCAAAACCCTAAGGAATTCTCAGACCCGATGCCTTCGAGGCCTTCAGCAGAATGCTTGGTATCTCAAGCTCCATTATCATCTGGAAAACAGGGACAGAATGCATGTCTAAAGGTGTTGGGGAAGGTCACACCCAGGGTCTAACAGAATGCCTCCCCCCCCCTTCCTATTCTCCTCCAGGGCGTGTGTATGAAGGCAAGATGTACACAGGACTGTGCAACTTTGTGGAGAGGTGGGACCACCTCACACTGTCCCAGCGCAAGGGCCTCAATTACCGCTACCACCTGGGTTGCAATTGCAAGGTGAGTTCTAGGGGCAGGTACCAATCTGGAAGCTTTGGTTCCTGCTAGCAGGGACAGACAGCCTGTTGGGCGTGGTGCAGGGGTGGTAAGGAAGGCTGCCCTGGGGCAAGGCAGCCTGGGAAGCTCTGAAGAACTCCTTTGTTCTGTATTCGCTGCCTGCATGGTGCCTACTTGGCAGCTGCTGGGTTGTGAGGGCTCTTCAGCCTCCCCGCCCCTCCCGGCTGCTGTTCACAGCCAATGACAGGTACAAGAACTTTCAGTGGAGGGTTCTGCCAAGCTGTTGTACGTGGGTTCACTCTGGCAGCAGACTCAACCAGGTCCAGTCCCTTCCCCATACACAAGGTCAGGAGAAGGAACTGAATCACTCTCGCCTCTAATCCTCATAATAACCTCATGTGTTCTTAATCTCCATTATTTCATTGTAGAAGAAATCAAGGCTCAGAGATCTTTGTCTATGATCCCGGGTTATAAAGCTTGTTGAGTCTGATCTCCAACCCAGGGCAGTTGAACTCTAAAATCTATGTCATTATTGTTTATTTATTTTTTATTTATGTGAGTACACTGTAGCCACTCTTCAGACACACACTAGAAGAAAGCATCAGATCCCATTACAGATGGTTGTGAGCCACCATGTGGGTGCTGGGAATTGAACTCAGGACCTCTAGAAGAACAGTCAGAACTCTTAACCACTGAGCCATCTCTCCAGCCCTGCCTTTATTGTTTAAATTCTTTCATTTCTTACAACAGTGGTAGTCTCGTCTTCCCACATCTAATCTGGGACTCAAATGCTGTGTGACCTGGAGTGAGCTGCTTAACCTTTCTGAGAGCCTCTATTCATCTACAGAGGGGATTTAGAAGTATACCCAAAGTTTAGAGACGGTGTGTCTGGTGCCCAGTAGACACTCAATGGGAGCTTGTAGCTAGTGTTATTATTCCGGTAGCATTAAAGGGCAGAAACCCCCTGGGTTTGAATTCAGGGAGGGCCTGCCATGGTGCAGTTCCCTAACTGTGGCTTGCGTGTCATTACAGATCAAGTCCTGCTACTACTTGCCTTGCTTTGTGACCTCCAAGAATGAGTGTCTCTGGACCGACATGCTCTCCAATTTTGGGTACCCCGGCTATCAGTCCAAACACTATGCCTGCATCCGGCAGAAGGGTGGCTACTGCAGCTGGTATCGAGGATGGGCTCCCCCAGACAAGAGCATCAGCAACGCCACAGACCCCTGAACGCAGACCTGCCCCACCTCACCTCCTTCCCATCCCGCCGAGCGTCCCAGACACTAACTCTTCCCAGATGATGACAATGAAATTAGTGCCTGTTTTCTTGCAAATTTAGCACTGGGGACACTTAAAGTCTCTGCTGACTATGGAGTTGATTTGGAAATACCTTCCTGGCCCCGCCCCTACCCCTTCTTTTTGGTTTTGACATCACCCATTTCCAAAAGGGGATCTCTGGTGCCAAGCCAGAAAGAACGAGGCATGTATACACCTCTTCTTCACGATATATAATCTATATTTTTTTAGGAAAACAGAAATTGAAAAATCTATCCCATTGGGGCATTTAATAGCTACTCTTCTTTCTTCTTCCTCTCTTGACCACATCCTAGACCCAGTTCCATATACACTTCTTCATCCCAGTACACAGGAAGCATGGATAAGGAAGTTGGCAGAAGTCCAACCGTTTCCCAGTCAGTCAAAGGCAGCAAGCAGACAGACGCCAGGTATTTGAAAGGTCTTCTACACAGAGGATATACAGCTGTATGTCTGTCTGGATCCGACAGTCTGTCTATGTGTGCCTGTCAGAGGGGGGGGAAGAGACAGACTGTGGGAGTGGGTCACACAGTTTCCCAGCCCTGTGATACTTGGGTTGACCCGATGTTTCCGAGCCTGGAACAAGCATCCAAGAGTAACAGAACCTTCTGAGCTGGGTTCAGCAGGCGACCTGCCCGTCTGTACAAAAGCTCAAAGGGCTGAGATGAACGTCTTTCCTCTCCTGCCTCCCATGAGACAATCTCCTGGGAATTCTTGGGGAAGTTTGGCTGGAAGCTTGCCAACTGTAAGTTGGAGAGACACACGCCTGACACTATCCACAGATATAATCAAGTAGACTTGGATAGAGAATACTATTTCCAAAGTAGCGTTTAGCTCATCTAGGGGGACGTGTTTATATATACATTTGCATATACCCACAGGGGATTATGAGCTAATTTTTTTATAGGACACAGAATTCTATTCAATGCTGTTAAATATGCGAATAGTTTAATCTTTTTTTCTTTTGTTGTTTGATGGGAAATTGTGACATTCCAAGTTGACTTTTTTTTTTTTTAATCTGAATTAAAATTTGAAACCCTGACCACACTCAGTACCCTACTGTCCCTATAACTGGGGTCATCTGACCATTCACCTCCCTTCTTTGTTCTGCTTTGTGTTCGGGGTGCCCTTCACTTAATTGCCTTACTGGCTGGCTGACGGCAGGGGAGCGTGAGTGTTAGGTTAGGGCCTTCTCATGAGAGGGGCAGTTGCACATCATCCTACATCAGTGGAATGACTCCTCTCCTGGATTTGGGGACAGCATACACTTCTTCCCCAGCTCAGTAATGCGTGAAGTCACCTCCGGAGGTGGTTACCTCATAGAATGAACATGGCTGGTGACTGCCGTCCAACTGTAGGCCTTTTGTTGTGTTGTATTTTTGTTTTTCAATAAAAGTACAGTATACATTTTCCTAGTAAATAAGATTATTTCAAGTTTTAGTGTCAACATTGCAATGCCAATAGTAGGTGAGAGTGTATTGCACAGAGTTGGAGATAGTAAGGTGGTGACATTTAACACAGTTACTCTCTGTCTTTTTTCAGATTATGGGTATTTATCCTCTATTAGTATCATATCGTTTTCATTCCACTTTAGGAAATGCAGTTACCAATTGAGAGAGAGAGAGAGAGAGAGAGAGAGAGAGAGAGACACCAAGTTCTAGTCTGTCCCCACTCCACACATACCACTGCTTTGTCCAGGTGTTTGATAGAATCGCAGGGCAGGAAGACAGTTCAGGAGGTGGGTGGCATGTTTTCTCTGGTTGATTTCATTCCCCCGCATCATTCCCCTGTGCTGACCAGGGGCAGAAGGCACAACCATTTCCATGGTGTGCCCAGAGAAGGAGCTGAGGTCAGCAAGCCAGTGGTTCTTAAGAGCTGAACCTCTGGCTTACTGTTGGAAGTTGTCTATTTCAACCTCAGAGTTTCCTAATATGACGCTCCTGATCTACCCTACATATGTACACCCCAACATCTTTTCCATCTCAGTCCAGCATCTGGCCATTCTCAATCCCTGGTAATCACCTCCCTTTTACATGGATAGACTTGAGATGAGGCCTAAGTATGAGGCACCTGAAGATAAAATCAATTGGCAGAACCAGTGGCCCCAGTCGGCTTTTGAGGTCTTGGTGAGAAGTCCTGGGCACTGAAGGGTCTCGTGTAAAGTTACATCATCGGAGAGTGGTTTTTGAGCTTTCAATAAGCTATAGCTTTGTTTATTTCACCTGTTCACTTACTGTATAATTTAAAGTCATTTGTGTAGCTGAGTCACTTTGATACTCCAATTATATCGTGAATGTTTTATTTTGCTAAATCATGTGCCATGTGTAAGCTGTTGTGTGTACACTGTGTCTAAGAGAAGAAGAAAAGAAAAAAGAAACCCACATGCCATTTTTTTTTTCTGATTCAAATTCTACAGTAGAATGGAGGGCAGAATACTGGGACACAGTCACCACTCAGCTAGAATGGAGATTCAAGGAAATGGAAGGTTCTAGAAACAGACTCCTCCAGCCTCCTCCCCATAGAATCCTAAGGGGGAGAAGGAGAAGAAGAAAAGCAAAAACAAAACAGAAATCAAAAGTACACTCATGTCTTTGTCCTGTATCAACCATCCCTGGGTCATCTGCCACCCACTTTCCAAGACCTTTCTCCTACTCAACCAGGAAGTCATGGTTTCTGCAGTCCAGGGCCATGGCAGCTGAGATTCCACGCTCTGTTTGTCTCCTCCAGGCATCTTTTCTGCCTCCCAGCCAAGGAATTCCTCTGCCCAGGCTCCTGTTGCAGAGGCTAGCTCTCTTCTACAGCCAGGAGGTAGAACTTAAGGACCCCCAGTGTTTACGTTCTCCAGTCCTAGCTCTGCCGTAAACACTGTGGTTCATCCTGTGCTTCTTAAATGATAAAGGACATGGTGGCTTTTGGGGATAGATCTGTCTGGGAGATAATGTGAGTCCAGGAGGCATTACTCTTCCCTGCCTCACATCAAGGTGCCATTCGGGTAGTTGGCTCCCAGCTTCTTAAAGATAAAAATATCACTTTAGTATTTGTATCAGAAACTTAAAAAAAAAACAAAAAACAAAAAACAAAAAAAGGCTGACGGTGGAAATCCAATGAAATGGGAGAAGGCAGGAGAAAGCGGTCTCAGTACATCTAAGTTGGCTGTTTGGGTTGAGGAGGAGAGGACCCGAGGAAATGACCGTGCTCTGGGGACAGGGCTACCTTAGATGCTGTCTACCTTTCCTCTAGCAAGTCAGCTGTGCTGAAGCCCAGGACTGATGAAGAGACACCAGCCAGAGAAAACCCCCTCTAGAAGGAATGTATTTGTCGCTAAATTTTGTAGCACTGTTTACAGTTTTCCTCCATGTTATTTATGAATTTTATATTCCGTGAATGTATATTGTCTTGTAATGTTGCATAATGTTCACTTTTTATAGTGTGTCCTTTATTCTAAACAGTAAAGTGGTTTTATTTCTATCACACACCTGCTGTCTCTTGCCTTCTTGTGTCCTGTCTTGGGAGGTTATAATTGACATCAGAGAGGATCTTGCAAGCAGATTCTGCCTGTCTTCCCTATAACCCCTGCACGCAATCTCCTTCCACCCATGACTATAGCTTGGCCCATCTCAATTAAGCTCCCCTTTTGCAATAGATTTCAAGAGAGGTATCCTTAAATCCTTAGGCCTGCTAATCCAGCCTTAACTAAACTCCCTCATTCTACTGGCATGATCCAGTGTTTAAAAGAGATCTCTATATAAATCGCCGTGGGTAGTATAGTCCTGAGACCTTATTTTCTTTCTGAGAATTCCATGATGGTTGACAGAGTGTAAGCTTGCAGGCAGCAATGTCAATGTCAATGGTCTACCTGAAATCCTAAGTGAAGCTCCTAGTTGGCACTGACATGAATTTCTGAGTCCCTAGGGCAGCCGGTGAGCTACCCCCAGTATTCAGTGAGCTCCAGTCAACTGTACTCCACCCATCTAACTGTGAGGCCTCCCTTGCTAGTGTTCCAGGTTATAGTCTTTGCCCCTGTTTTGAAAGGTCCTCCACTCTGAGCACCCACCATATGCCAGACACAATGTTATATATACATTTGCATAGACTCTCATCAAACTGCTATATGACTCTACTACTCTCAAGGAGATTAAATTTTTGTCTAAAATCTAGTCAGTAGACTGGTCTGTGATTAATGATCATCCTCTTTGAAGACAAATTCTGAATTCTCTCAGAATATTTACACATGTTCTATAGTCAGATTTTGTCATTGTTGTAACCAAATACCAGAAAGAAAGAACGTATAGTGGGGGACTATTTATTTTGTTTTGGATTCTGGTTTCAGAAGCTTTGGTTCATTGTATCCAGGAGGTCATGGTAGGACCAGCAGCTTTCATTACTGTAGACCAGAAGCAAAAGAGAGTGCCTGAGTCCAGCCTTCCTCCATTTCCGTTTATCCCATCTGGGCCCTTCTTCACTCCATAGATGATGCTGAAAGACCCACATTCCAAGTGAATCTCTCCTGGCTCTGTCATTCCTCTCTGGAAAGGCCCTGACAGATACCCAGAAAGTTCATTACTAATCTGGCTGCTTTCATGTCAGTTAAATTGATAATTCAGGCTTACCTACACTTACTCACACCAACCAGACATCCTTGATTCTGTGACTGATAGGTTATGGATACAGTAGATAGACAATCAATGAAAGCCTCTGACTGGCTAGATTGCTCCCACTGCAGCCTGTAGCCCTACCTGACAGTGCGGTCAAAGAGACCTGTTCAGCCGAGCAGCCAGAGCCTACGATTCTACAATCCAGCCACAGTCTTTAACTGCGGTGACTACACCCTGCTCTTGTTCCCCGAGACACCTACTCCCTGCATGACCAGCTCATTGATCATGCACCAATCACATAAACAGATGCAGTAGGTTGAGCCCATGAGCTCAGAATACTCTATCAAAATTCCAGCGGTGGACACAGAACTCTCTAACTTATTCAGAAAGATGTTAACCTTAAACCTTCCAAATAGGTAGTGAAGCCACATACCCCAACTTGGCCCCAGTCGACCCCCAGAGGTCCACTCCAAGGAAAGGAAATTGAACATGTAAGCACACCGCTGTTTAATGATCAGCTCAAATAAAGTAACACAGTTTTTATTAAAATGACAGTGGAAACCAGGTCCCAGGAAAAGTGCATTGGAGATAACATTTTACCATAAAAATGCCTTTTCCCTTTATACTCCACCTCTGGTTCCAGGATGCCAGCTCAAGATATGCCTTGATGTATTAACAATTAACAGAGTTTCACGAATGCCAAGTACCTTTGTCACTTGTCCTACTGCCTGATTTATCCTAGAGAAGTTGACCCTTCCTCGAGGCTCCTCAAGGAACACTAGACATTCTCACAAGCACAGGACATGAAGGCTCTCATGTGGAGTCCAGACAACCAGGAAGCAAGGCCCGAGCAGCCCAAAAAGACTCAGAAGATAGACATGCAATGCCATTCTGCATTATAAAGATAAGCAGAACTAAAAAGGCACTCACCATTGGCTTGTGGTTGGGGAAAAATGTTTGCTCCACTAGTGGAAACTTCTCAGGACCCAAGGAATGGAAGATCTTAATGAGCTGAGAGAACTGGAAGAGAAAAGGAGAGATCATTAGAGAGCTAGGGTTTCCCACCAGGGTCCAGGCACCCACTTGACCCTGGCCTTCAAGTGCCTGCCCTGTGCTAAGTTCTAGACGGCGTTGCCCACCACTAGGATTAAAAGACACCCTCCTTGGTTAGATATCACTTTCTCGTTACCCCTTGTGCCTTGCCCCTGACATAACAGGGTAACTGGTTAGCAGGTAACAGGCTACAGTTAACCACATTTTACAAGCTCTTAACTGAATGCTCAGCCATTTAACACAAGGTCCTTGCCCATAGTTCAGTCTCCTGGGAGGCCTGCTGTTCCTCTGCCTACAATGTCTATCTTTCTAGGTAGGGCAGCATTGTAGGCACTTGGTGATACTCACTCTGAATCCAGACTCTCTTATCCAAGTTTAAGAATTTATTTACTGTTATTTACTAGCTATAAGACCTGGAGGAGCTGAGGTCAGTGTCAGTTTCTGAATGTCACTTTCCTAATTTGTACATGACAAAGTTGGGATGTTATGGTAATGCTAATGGGAAGCATGGAGGATCTGGGACACAGAGGTGGGTGGGGGGCATCAGGAAGAACCCCTGGACCTATGTTATAAGAGAAAGAAGGGTGCTTTGTGTGGTCAAGGAGACCGCTGTTTCTGAAGGCTTCAGTAGCTACCATGGCTGTGGCCTCAGGCACAGGGCATGATTAAAACACCGGCAAAGGGTGGTCTTCATGAGCTTTAAAAGGCTGGACCGAGGGTCTCATTCACTCAGAAGGCAAAGGGAAATGACAAGCAAACACCAGAACAACAGCTTGGACTCTGCAAACAGGTATCTGGTGGGTAGAAGAAGAGCCATGCTTTGTTCCAGGCAAATGCTAAGATCTTGGGCACAGAGATGAAAAAGCTAAGAGAAATCCTTCTCTACACTGGGTTCCTGTGCCCAAGTGTGCAGCACAGCCCAGAGTCATTTTTGGAGAACTTCGGAAATGTGAGAAAATATGTTTGAGGGCATCACTCATTTTATAGATAAGGAAGCTGCAGTTCAGGGAGTGAATGCAACTTATAGCTAAGCTCATGGGTTATGGAGAAGAGCGACAGCACTTAACTGCCAGCTCTGTGGGCCTCAGTTTCCTCATTTGTGCAGTAGAGATACCTGCTTGTTAGGGTGTGCATTGGGGCTGAGTACAGGACATAGTGAATGCGAGTGAAGCTGCTGCTATCAAAACCATGGACTGTGTCCTTCTCGTGGTACTCAAATCATAGATTCCACGGGTCTGATGACACAAAGAGACCACAGCCAGGGTGACTGTAGCCATGACTATCCACATGTATTACATGAACTCAAGTAGTCACTCAACAAATATTGAGTGCCATCTCTGCATAGTCACAGTCCATGTGTAAGAGGCAACAATTGTTCCCATTTCTCATATGGGTATGCTGTGTACCAGCCACCATTACAAACACTTTACATGCGCCTACTGAAAACCAGGAAGGAGGAAGGACCTATTATCATCATCCTTTCTAAAAATAAGGATGCCGAGGTCAGAGAGGTTAATGAAATTGCTTGAGGGCACACATTAAATGGAGAAACTTGGCCTTGGGCAATCTAGCTTCAGCGTCCAGAATCATCAGTGCCCTTCTCTCCGAGGTGATGACAGATAGGCAGCCAACCAGAGAGCTGAGGCATTTCATAGCATTTTCTCTTCACCTCTGAGATGCCTTTGTCCCCACTCCCTGCGGTATCAAGGTATTATCATAGGACTGATAGCACAGTTGTCATATTTGTGAATAGACTATTCCAGTAGACTAGAAGATCAAGCAGCAGACACGCTGATGTTATCACTCTGTGTGTGTGTGTGTGTGTGTGTGTGTGTGTGTGTGTGTGTGTGTGCTTGTACTAAGGGAGATAGATGGTAGCTAAAGGAATGATGTCATTTAGATGCAGACCCATTTGTGGGATACCAAAGTTCAGTTAGGGACAGAGAGTGTTTGAAAGAATGGAGGAGGGCGGGTATTTTAGGAAGACCCTTCATTTTTGATGATGGTTGGATGGAAACCTGAGTAAAGCAACTGGATGGTTGAGACTAGGGAAACCGTGGGGAGAAAGCAAGTGTTAAGGTGGAGAAAAAGGGCTTCAGAGTCTGATTTCACCATCCACTAGCCCTAACCCTAGGGTTTCTTATCCAGCCTGAGAGTAAACCTCCCCTCTAGAACAGAGGAATGAAGCCATCATCAACGACACTGATAGCATGGGTACCTCTCGAAGTTTTCGGGCATTCAATAAGTGTGCAATAACTTTGAAGAGCAACAGTAAGAACATTATGCTAGAATGTTAGGAACCCGTAATATATGTTTGTTTTTGTTTGAGTCAGGGTCTCACATAGCCTGGTCTGGCTTAGAACTCTGAGTACAGAGCCAAGTCAGTCCCTGTCTAACCCACCTGCCTCCCTCCCCTAAGTGCTGGCATTATAGGTATCCACCACCACATCTGGTTTATGAAGCAGTGGAGACCGAGCCCAGCACTGTATTAACTGAGCTATACTTCGTCGAGATCAATATTCCTATAACACGATCCTGTATCATAATGTGTTACACATAATTATTTGCAAGGCTGCAATTCCCTGAAGAGGCCTGGGGTCAAGTTGTTTGTTCAGTTGTTTAAATAAGATTCTCCTCCTGGCTGAGGTCCTGTGTTGGGGGAAATGGAGCCATTACAGGACCACCTCATGTTTCCCAGTTCCCTCCAGATGGACTGATCTGTCACCTACCACCCAAGGCTTGCTGCAGAAGTTATATACGGAGTAGAGAGAGTTGACAGCAGGAAGCCCTCCATACTGGAGGCCAATGACCAGGCTCCGGTAGTCCTCAGCCAGGGCCATGCTGTAGGCATGCTGTCGGACCAGGATGAAGTCAGGTTTGAAGGACCTGCCAAGAGAGGGAACAACAATGACCTTACACAGCAATATAACCAAGACTTTGCTGGTTATAGACCTGACCCTATGTATCTACTACCCAAAGGAGCTCTCAAGTGAGAGGGCAGGGGAGGGGAGGGCAGAAAGGGCTAGACAAAACTCACAGTTACACAACTACAATCCAAACGAACTGAAAAGAACAGGTACTTTCTTGTGTTTGAATTTTAGGCTGTTTCCTAGATTCCCATTTTTTTTTTTTTCTAACCAGGGAAAATGTCTCAAATAACTAGGCAATGGAATAACTTGACTACGTTCTGAGCCGCATGCAGAATATATGTATTCCCTTGTGTATGGATGCTATCAGCTCCCATTTCTCAGAGGTACATCCTAAAATGCAGGAAGTTACATATTTTGTTCAAAGAGACCTGCTGCAGGTAAGTAGAAGGGTTAGGTCTATAGCTGTCCACTCTCTGGTACCCAGAATTCCTCCTTGGAGACATCTGACCAAAATGGCCCTGTGGTTTCTAAGTGGCAACCTCTAGAAAGTAGCAAACTACAAGGGTACACAGGTTCACTGTTGGGCTCCTCTGAAGACAGGGTCCTGATAAACGAGCAGAGTTGGGAGAAGGCTGCGCTACCCCTTCCACACTTTCTAGCTGGAGAGACTGAGAAATTAACTCCCTTGAACTACAAAGCTGATGAGAGAAAAGTTGCCTTTGAGCTCTATTATTGGTTCTCTATGCTTTTAATACCACATCCTGGCTCTTGGCAGATTTACCGTGTTCCACTCATGCTGTCAAAAGCCAACTTATTTTTGTGCTCCTTACTTCTAAGACACAGGAGAAGGCCAGCCTCACAGTGGGCAGAGGGTGGACACTCAACACGGTGCCATTGATCTGTCGGTCTCATCTGGAGTCACATCCTCAACTTCACTGAAGTATTGTCTCCTTAAAATAATTCAAATATAATCTAAAATAACTCTCAGAGGGGAAGGACATGCTCCCTCTGAGGACAGACAAAAAGAACGTGCACGGTGCAGATGTGTCTCAGGTCATGCTGACGTTGGCTCTCCACAGATAGCCTAGTGTTTGACACTTCTAGGGCAGGTATGTGAAGGGTAGGTGTGGTGGAGACTACTGTGAACATCATCCGCTCCCATCAAAGCAAATGCAAGGGTGTCTTCTGCTTAATGGTCAGTCATCGCCACAGGCTACTCAGATCAGAGTGTGGCCTGTCTTCAGGAGTCCGACTCACAGTGTGTTTATGGGAATGGTCAGCCTCAGTGTAGGAATGTTAAAGTTAGAATCTTGGAATGAGAGCAACTGAGATGGAAGGATGAAGGAGGGATCCGAGGGCAATCAGAAGCACTTACTTGCAACAGAACCGTTTTCTACTTTTATATGATTTACCAAAAGACCCATGGAATGCATGAAGAAGCAAACAAATTGCCAGAGATTTTACAAAACGCAGAGAAAATTCCTAACAATCTTTATATACACAGTTTGATCCAACTATTTATTTTACTGTATACAGCATGGAGTCATACACATAATTGATTTCATGCCTTCTATCCATTATGATTCTGGAATTTTCTACATAATGCAACGATGTGAATAGTTCCTCTACAACCAACATATCCCCAAAACCAAAATTTCTTTTCCCTTTCTTCCCTTTTTCTCTCCTTGTTTCCTCCCTCTCTTCTTCCCCAGCTCCACTCTCCCCATGCTACTCTTGAATTCCCCCTGTAGCCTAGGCTGGCCTTGAACTTGTTTTCCTGACTTAATCTCTCAAGTACCTAGAGTAACAGGCCTGTAGCCATCAGGTCTCCTAACACTCTAGTTTCTTCAACAATGAGTGTTTCAATCTGCCGAGTCACATCCCTCCAAGGGTGCTGTGGATGTCTCTGTTATTTGACTTTTGTTATTTTTAAAAATTAACCATCTGATTTGCCTTTCTTGTGTGATTCTGCTCACATCTTTCTCCATTTTAAAAACTGTGGCTCTCCACTCAGCTTCCTCACAGGGCCTCTGTACAGTAAGGACACGCCCTTTTCCTATCAAGTGTGGTAAGATAGTTTTATTAGGTGCCTCTTTTTCATAAGGCACATAAACATGTCTGCCCCACACTTCCCCTGGTTTATCTTATCAGATGTTTTGCCTTTTGCTTTTACTCAGTTTGCTGTATTGAGAGGCCAGGTGGTCAGGCAGGACCCCATCCTGGCTGGGTGGCCTTCCTTGTAGACAATAATGGCAGTGGACTCAGTGTCTTGCCAGACCTGGGTCAGGCCACCTTGAGGACGCAGTCAGAAGTCTCCTGCTAGCTCTCTTCCTAGCTTCTTTAGATGTGTGAAGAACTCAGAATAGGGACACAATCAGGAAAATACAGTCAAACCTCACTGCGTAGGCCAGCTTGTAAGACTAGAATAGTGTTTTAAAGAAAAGATTTTATTTTTATTTTTAATTATGTGTCTGTGGGGAATGCAAGGGAGACAAGTTGTGTATGTGGAGACAGTGCTCACAGAGGCCAGAAGAGGGCGATAATGAGAGCGTGCATATGAAGGACTGAGTAAACAATAAACACAGGGAGGGGGGCCACTGCAAAGAGGAAGTTCTTTCTAGTGGTCACAGTGAAGAAGTGATGTCTGATAGTCAGGGGTTCCAGGCAATAGTATGTGGCCCTCATAACTATGGACTGCTTCATAATGACACCAGTTCGGTATTTATGGAGGAATATCAGCCCCCAACAAGAAAAATGTAATCTCAAGGAACTCAAATTGACCTCTCAAGATTCTCATATCCAGTGGGTGAAGGGTAGTACTTTCCCCCAAGTGAGGTTCCAGGCATGTGCTACAGTCTTGTAGTAGGTGGAGTCACCGCTACATAGAATGCACAGGCTCCTCCTTCTTAAAGCTCCAAGGAATGTACAGAGATTAGTGACCAGTAGCAAGAAGCTGCCTCCTTTGAACCCAGGACCCTGGTTTCTCTGTCCAGCCAGAGGGTGGATTTCCTCCATGTCCTCCAAACATCCAAGCCTCTGGTCCCCAGACATTTCCAAGTACTGAGGTACCAAGATGATGGGAACATAGTCCCAGATTGTAGAACTGACAGCCCAGGAAGAATCTGTGTAAGGGGATACCAAACAAATATCAAACACGTTTTTGCTCAGATAATAGCCAAGTTACAGAATCAGCTGAGGTGTCACCAACAGATGAATGCATAAGGGAGTTTTATTCAGCCACAGACAAGAACGAAATTTAGGTGAATTTGCAGGAACATGGATGCAAAATAAGCGATACTCAAAAGGACAAATATCGACCATGTGTTTTCTTTAGTTAGAGGATCATAGATTTCACATAGATGCACATAATCATGAGACATGAGAAAACAGAAGCAAGGTTGTCTGGCTTGGGGAAGATGAATGTGATTAACAGGAAGGGGAGTAAGATGGAGGGAGTGACTGTCCTAAAAAGACGTGTGTAGTCATATGAATGTTTGGAGAAATGCCTGTGACCTTGTAAGGGTCTCACATCCAATGTATGAAGGATGTGCATATATATGTGTACAACAAACATACATCAAATTAAAAACAAACAAGCCAAAAAAAAGCAAATGCTATGACAAAGGTGTGGACAAGATACTAAGGTGTCCCAAAGAGTGTTCAGCCCAAGGGGCAGGCGTTGGTGGTGGACACCTTTAATCCCAGGCAGAGGCAGGCGATTTCTGTGTGTTTGAGGCCAGCCATATCTTCTGAGTGAGTTCCATGATAGCCAGGGCTACATGCCTTAAAATGAAAAAAAAAAAAAGTGTTCAGTTCTTCCTGGGGCAGGTCTGCGTAAATGTGTATAGAAGGGCTTAGATCTTGAAGAAGAAGTGGGGTTTCTCTACAGACAGGGATTTAAGGGTTCTCCAGGTGGCAGGAAGAGTGATGTGGGTTTTATTTTATCTGCCAATCTCCTCTTTTCTCTTTTTGGCAGGCAGGACTCGTGATTAAATTCCCTTCCATTAGTGAACTGTGTCACTGTGGCAGGAACTGATCTTAAGGTTGGGAATCCACGAAGAGTGGCCTCATCAGGTTCCCTGGGGCTGCTGTCTATGAATCGCAGAGAAACGGAGTGGTCAGCTAAGAAGTTAGCTGGTGGAGATCTTTGTTTTTGTTTTGTTTGTTTTTTGCTTGTTGCAGCAAATGGAAGAGTCCCATTTGCTGCAGAACAGATGCCCGTATGGTCTTTTGGTACAGAGACAAAGCCCTTGCCCTTGATTGCCTAGTCCCTGACATCCACAGAGCCTGGCCAAAAGCCACCCTTATCTTCCTAGCTAAGTGAACCATGAGGTCTTCTTTTCTGCCTGGTTTCTATTGATCAGTGTCATTTTGCCATCAATATGGCTTTAACACTGGGACAAAGTGACAAAGTTTGCAACCAATTCTGTGGCTGGAATATAGAGACATGTGAAGTGGCACCAGGGCGGGGCACTGGTAAAACACCATCATCGGCATTCCCTCACTAGCCCATCACTGCGTTCTTCTGTCTCTGCTATCCCGCAGAGACTAAGTCCTGTCCCTTTCAAGCCTTCACGGATTTCTGACAGTCTTACACAAGTTGGCGCTGGAGACTCTCGCTGGGGTTCCTTTTAATCTCCCTCTTAAACTTTTATATGCGCTCTTGGACCCCAGGTATGTCTTAAAAGTGGCTGCCAGTACTCCAGAGAAATTGAGGATGACAGATAATTAAATGGTAAGGACAGGACAGATGGTACATTGCTGGGGATTACTGAGGGCTTGAGGCAATGTCAAGAGGCAGGGGGCCCAAGCTTGAGTCACCCTGAACCACTGGAGAAGTGTCATAATTCCTTCAGCTATGTAAGGTCTTGCAGTAGCAGGAACGGATTCTGGCAGGGCTCTGCCTGGGACCTCAGCTAATGAGCAGGAACCTCATTATTCTCAGCTGAGATTTTGCAACTATTCCTTGTTCTGTAACTTCTAAGTTGGCAAAAGGGAGGATCATGCTGGCTTGGGTCACAGCCTGGTCCATCACATCCATATCTGTTCTTAGCCAGGCCTGGGAAGGCTCCAGACATTCTGATCTTCTAATCTATATGCATGTCAGCAGAGAAACTCCAGCTTTGTTATGGACTGTCTCTATACTCCCCAGAACCCTTTCTACTCGGCTTCTATACACATAAGCTTTGGTGCACAATCTAGGGCCTAGGAACCCAGGGAGCTGCAAACCAGCAAAAGGGAGGGAGGAAGATCTGACCATCAGGGCTTTCTCTGTGTTTTAAGGTTCATGATAACGCCATCTTGCTGCAAGTATAAATCACAGGAAACGTGCATGCTGTACAGAGGGTGGGGATGGACCTGCCAGATGGGAAGACTTGAGAATTAGCAATGCTTCCTGAGGACTGCAAGAAATTAGTCCAGACTCAAAGGAATAAGTGGCAACCAACCAGAAATCTGGCAAGGAACAGAAAACAGGCTACTGCAGCCAGGCTGATGGGGCCCACGGGGAAGCAGCCAGCTACATGCACCAGTGGGAAAGGGACTTGAAGGAGCTCATGGACAGCCTGCTCTCATGAATCTCAGAGCTTTTAAGTACTGAGAGGTTAATAAAAACACAGACAGGGATTTTGGGGGGGAGCAGGTTTCATGTCTCTATTCTCAGGATCATTTTGGGCTCTTCTTTGTTTCGTGTCAGAGCTCGCTCCATCATTAGCTCCATCCTCTTCCTCTGCCCATTTCCTTGGGCTTTCCCCCTATCCTGGGCTCAATCATGTCTCTCCAAAGCATAGGTTAATGTTCTGATCCCTGTTACCTGGGGTCCTGTTACCTGTGAAGGTGAGTTGACATGGAAATAGGGTCCTTGTAGGGTCACTGAGCTAAGAGGTTACATGTTAATGGAGTTGATCATAATAGCTGTCTTAGTAAGAGGAAACTATTCATATACATATGCACATACACACGAGAGAGAGAGAGAGAGAGAGAGAGAGAGAGAGAGAGAGAGAGAGAGAGAGAGAGAGAGAATAAATATCAATGATAAAGGAATCAAAGATGGAGAAGATGGTATATACACCAAAACCTTTCAAGGGCTGTTGACAACTTTGAGAAGTGGCGACAAAGTGTTCTCCCTGAGACTTCCAGAAGACCAGATGCCCTGACTCCAGACTTGGATCCTCCAGAATCAGAAGAGGATGCATTTCTGTCATTTAATCCGCACAGTCTGTGATGCTGTCTTCAGCAGCCTCCATGATCCAATTCCTTGGGCAGTCCCATATTCCCTCATTCTGGTAACTTCTAGGCTTTTTCTGGCTTATTTTGTTCCTCTATGTAAATCCATCCAGACTAACATGCTCCTCTTGCCAAAACAGCAGCCCTGTGGTAGGCTATTCCAGGAGCTGTAACAAAATGCCACAGACTGTGTGGCTTATAAACAACAGATACAGACTGTGTGGCTTATAAACAACAGATATTTATTTCTTATGGCTTTGGGGGCTGGAAATCCAAGATCACGGAAGCAGAAGCGTGAGAGCGTGGTAAAACCCTACTTTCCAGTTCATGGGTTGGCCTTCTTACTGTCTCTTTACCAAAGACATTAGGAAGGCGTTCGATGGCTCTCTACATCTCTTAGCAAGGACACTAATCTCACAGATACAGGGTAAATCCTAAAGACTGCTTACTCCCAAAGGTCCCATTTCTTATTGCTAGCATATGGATTTGGGGGAGGTTTATAGTAAAATCACAGCAAATATTAAACCCAACAAGTAAAGAATATCTTTACTTATGAAAATTCACTGGAAATTAATGTTCATGTTTTTATTATACAGCAAACCTATCTCATCAATACATAAGAACATGGGTAGACGGACATTCACCAAAATGCTAACCTGATAATTTGAGGGGGGAGGAATGGGAGATAGGAAGCTGGATCTTCTTTAGCTATTGTTTGCCTTAAAATAAAACACCTCTCAGGGAGTGACCACCAACCACAAAGCATACACAGGCGGGACCTAGGCCCCCCTACATATGTAGCAGATGTGCAGCTTGGTCTTCATGTGGGCCCCGAACAACTGGAGTGAGGGCTATCCCAAAAGCTGTTGCCTATTTGTGAAATCAGTTCACGTAACTTGGTTCTCTTGTCTGGCCTCAGTGGGAAAAGAAGAGCCTAACCTTGCAGAGATGTGCCAGGATGGTGTGGGGATATGGGGTGGGGGCAGGGGTTCTACTCTTTCAGAGGAGGAGGGGAGGAAGGATGGGGGAAGGGACTGTGGGAGGGGGACAGGACACAGGGGGTGGAACAATGATCAGGATATAAAGTGCATAAATAAATAAATAAGAAATTTTTATATGCAGATTTTTTTTAAAAAAAAAAAGCTATTGATCGAAGCGTGAAGTGCCACAATGGGGGGATATCCAGGGAGGCCCCCACCCACTCAGAGGAGAATGCAGGGGAGGCATGGGGGAAAGGTTATGGGAGGGGGTGACTGGGAGGGGGCAGTGAGCTGAATGTAAAGTGAATAACTAAAAACATATATATTTTTTTAAAAAGGTTATCTTCATTCTGAAAAAAGAAAGCTGTAAGAGTGATGTTTTATCATGGGAAACTCTAAGATGTACACTGCCCTGTGAATAAAACTATCTCAAAAGATAACCCGTTTGATCAGTAAAGCCTTTCGGTCAAGATTTTTTTCCTACCACCACAGAAATGAAACTAAATGATAGGAAGACAAGAAACACGTCTCTACCATTGTAGTCCCAGCTAGACCCTGGCTTTCTCTGTTGCTGGGAAGCCTGTTGGGCATGTCAGACCATGCCAGTTCATTTCAGTGCCCATGTTTGGCACATAGGAAATGATATTATTAGGGGATGTGGCCTTGCTGGAGTAGGTGTGGCCTTTTTGGAGGAAGTGTGTCACTGTGGGGGCGGGTTTTGAGATCTCCCATGCTCAAGCTACTCCCAATGTGGTGCACAGTCTCCTTCTGTTGCCCGTGGATCAAGGTGTCATTCTCTCAGCTCCATCTCCAGCAATATGTCTGCTTGTATGCTGCCGTTCTCCCCACTGTGAGAAATCTCTGGAACTCTAAAGCCAGTGCCAATGAAATGTTTTCCTTTATACGGGTTGTCTAGCATGGCTGCCCTCTGAGAGCCTCTCCCAGCAGCTGACTGAGACAGACACAGATACTGACAGCCAGGCATTGGACTGAGACTGGGAATCCCTAAGAGTTAGGGGAAGGATCGAAGAGGATGAAGGAAATGGTAACCCCCACAGGAAGATCAACAGTCTCAACTAACCCGGATCCCTGGGAGCTCCCAGAGACCAAGCCACCCACCAAAGAGCATGCACGGGCTGGTCTGAGGCTCTGGCACAGATGTAGCAGAGGACTGCCTTGTCTGGCCTCAGTGGGAGAGGATGTGCCTAATCCTGTAGAGCCTTTATGTTCTAGGGAAGGGGGATGCTCAGATGGGGGAGCGTGCTCAGGGAAGTGGCTCAGCACGGGCCTGCCGAGGCACCCCCTTTCCTCCATACCTGACTACATGTCCACCAAACATATCCCTTCTCTCTTTATCTTTGTATAATCACAACTCTCTTCACAGTAATAAAACCTTAACTAAGACAGAGGTTGGCATCAAGAAACAGGAGTACCGCTGTCAAAGGCCTGGCCGCGCTTTTGTTTGGAGGAATGTTGACTTTGGGATTTGGGGTTAGGAAAGCAATGGAATTCTTTAAGCAATGCTTAACGGACCACACTAGTAGAAGAATGGAAGACGGTGGTGCCGGGGGGTGGTTTGAATTGTGGGGGCCTGGCTCAGGGGCTTCAGGGAAGAATTTTAGCATGTTGCCTAGAGATTCATCTTGTGATATTCTGGTGAAGAATGTGGCTGATTTTTGCCCTTGTCTGAAGAATCTGCTGAGGCTACAGTGAAGAGATTTATATTGATCGCACTAACAAATGAAATCTCAAAAACAGTCAAGTAGCTATACTGGTTGTGTAGTTACTAAAGTTCAGTCTTGTGAGGAGCGATTGGATGAAAAGGAGCTAGGAAAACTACAAAAAGGTTTACAGGAGAAAGGAGTCACCAGGGGGAAGCAATGGAGCTAAGCCCTGTGTTCAAGGAGATGAACAGATTAAAGGCATAGAATGAAATAAATGAGTGGTGACCTCAGGGCAAGATTCCACACAGCTAAACTGCTATCTTATAAAAGGGAATTAAAGACTAGTTTTCTGAGTGTGCTAGTGTATACATGCCTTTAATCCCAGCACTCACAAGAGAGAGAGGCAAGGAGATATCCGAGTTCAAGGGTGGCCTGGCCTACAGAGCAAGATCCAGGGCAGCCAAGCTTAGGCAGTGAAGGAAACCACTGAAAACAGAAAGCTGGTGAAGATGGGATTGAACACGGGGACCACGTCCCAGCCCCAGCAAGCAGCAGAGGTTTGCCATTCAGCCATGTGGTTCTTCCTTTAGAGTCCAGGATAGGAAAAAGGGGCTATGGAATCTCCCTCTGAGACTAACAGATGCTGCTGAGGCAGGGTGTGTGGCAGGGGTGTCCCTGCATGAAGGCTCAGGGAGGTCATCATGAAGTTTCACAGTGTGAAGCTATGGAGGTGAAACGTCTATTTCCTTGGAGACCCCAGGATGTTAGAGATGCCGGAGCCGTGGGATAGCTGTTGAAGAAAGCCGATAACAGGACGTAGAACCAACCCAAAAGAAAGAAGTGTGTTGGAATCCACAAACTGAGAGGAGGTGGAGATCTGAAGAGCGCTTTGACGTCAGACATGGAGTGGCAGAGTTTGGGGTTTGCCCAGCTGACTTTCAGACCTGCTTTGGTCCAGTGTTTCCTCCTTATGTTCTCTTACCTATGTTTCAGGTTGGTAGCATATATCCTGTACCACTGCGTGTTGGAAGTACCCCATCTGGTTTTGATTGTGATATTATAGGGGATTACAATTACGAGATTGCATGAATCTCCGAAGAGACTTTGAACTTTTAAACATTGTTGAGACTGTGATCGACTACAGGGACTTTTGAAGTTGGAGTACCTGCAGTTTACACTACATAACCAACCTATGGGAGCCAGCGAGTGGGATGTGGTGGCTTGGATAGATATGTCCCCATGTGGACTCGTGTGTTTGAATGCTTGGCCCATAGGAAGTGGCACTATTAGGAGGTGTGGCCTTGTAGGAATAGGTGTGACCTTGTTGGAGGAAGTGTGTCACGGTGGAGTTGGGCTTTGAGGTGGTTATGTGCTCAAGCTACACCCAGTGTGGCGCGCAGTCTCTTTCTGTCGCCTGAGGATCCAGATGAAGAGCTCTCAGCTCCTTCTCCAGCACCACGTCTGCCTGCCTGCTGTCGTGCCTCCTGCTATGATGATAATGGACTGAACCTCTGAAACTGTAAGCCAGCCCCGAGGTAATGTTTTCCTGCATAAGAGTTGCCATGGTGTCTCTTTACAGGAATAAAACCCTAACTAAGACACAAGTAGAGAGAGCTGAGTTAGGAGCTAGCTAGCCCTCTCCTAGGATTTCCGACTTGAGAATTGAGCTTTCAGCATCTGCTCCTAGCATCTATGCCCCTAGCTGCCGTCTGTCATGTTGGAATTGTTTTAGGAATTGCCGGGACTCACTGGGGATGCTGGCTGAGGGCTGGTTACTTATAAACCTCATCTCCTAGATCCTCACATTCAACTTTTATGAAGTAGGTGCTTACCCTGCCCTGGGTTCCCGAGATGAGGAACCCAAAGCAGAGTCTGGAAGCACGTGACGCAGTGGTGGAGACAGAAACAGAGGGAAAGAATTCTGTTGGCTAATATGGGGTTTGGTAGGATTCACAGGGGGCCCTGGAACACAGCTAATACTCCACTTGCCAAAAGAGGGCTGTTTTGCTGCCATGGAACTCTGTTCTGATTCTCTGGCAGGTGGGAGAGGGGATGTGGAGAGGTGTTAAGCCTCTTAGTTGTCTGGGGATGCTGTGGCTCAAGGTGACAATGAAGGCCCTGGGAAAGCCTTGCATGTAGAGTGTTACTGAATTGTATTGTGTGTACAGTGTTACTGAATTGTATTGTGTGTANAGTGTTACTGAATTGTATTGTGTGTACAGTGTTACTGAATTGTATTGCACTCAGGATGCACTGCTGGCACAGAACTGAGCAGAGAACCCATTGCTTTGATACAACATTTATTTCAACCCATTTTGCAGATGAGGAAAACTGAGACATGGGGTAGGTAAATATATTTCAAGATTATGAAGCTAATCACATTTCATAAACAATTCCCATTCTTGAAGAGCACGACCCATGTCTGAAGTGCCTCTGTTTCCCTGGCAGGGTTTTGAGGTGTGCTGGTCAGGCTGTGTGTGAGATGAGATTCACTGAAATTTGGGGCCTCCAGGCTTGGAGAGATCGAGGACAGCCTCACCCACGTGGGTCCTGGGCAGCCCATCCTTTTCCCACAGCTGCCTTAGCTCTGAGGGCTGTCATCAGCCTGCAGCACTGTGGGCCCCCTGCCAGCCCACTGCTGCTGGGGAAGGGGACATTATTCATCCAGGAGATAAGGCAGCTGATGAGAGGTGGGCCTCCGAGCAGCTGTTCCTTCTTGGCTGGAACGGATGTGAGAGATATACAGGGGTGTGGGGGAGGGGAAACTGTTTGGAGATAAAAAATAATAGTTTTGCCCTGGAGTGACAGGACACGCATTTCAGAGCAGAGACAGGAGCTAGCAGAGATGTATGCCCTGAGCCTTCTCCTATGGAGAGCTATGTTGACAGGTCACATGACTGCTGCTGTAAGGTTAATAACCACCTAGACAGGGACTTCTCAGCACTTCCATCATAGAAAACACACACAAGTGGGTACAGAATTCTAGAAAGATACACCTTTCTCCCTAAGCCCAGGCTGGATCCAAGAGCTCAAAGTTGCCATGTTGGCCACTGCCTCCAAATCCTCATCTGGCCTATCCTTCCTGTCACACCCCATCCTTCCTGCCACACCCCAAGGTTATTCTCCTCCCTCATGGTGAGCTTCTTCACAAGACAACTTCCCTCTTGAGAAACAAGATGGGTGCTTGTCTGTTTTATGAAGGGAGTCATACCCTGAGGGCATCCTCAGAGAGGGGAGGTTGGGAGGTGGAGTCCATCAGTGAAAGAGCACCAGGGCACAGGTGTCACCCCTGCCGTCTACTCAACGCGGCCCCTCCCTCCCAGGTTTGAGCTCACCTCCTGCCCTGCATCCTCAGAAGCAAGGGTGGGTCCACTTTGTCACTTAAGCCAACTCCAACAGCCTAGCTCCCCTCAGATCCTGTCAGGCCTCAGCACAAAGAAAAGGTGTACACGGGGTCTTTGAGGGGATCTGAGGTAAGATGTTTGTCCCTGTTAAAGCTCGGCGTATGCAGGAACATGTTCAGATCCAACAGACTTAGCCCTGAACCCAAGGGGGTCAATACATAATGCTTGTCGAAGTGTTGGGATCTTGCCTTAAGAACGATTGCTTTATTGATTCTTGAAAGCTACCCTTTGGGGTAGGTAAAGGTAACAACAAGGCCTTACTAGGTAGCCCAGGCTGCCCCCCCCCCCCATCTTCCAGCTTCTGTCTCCTGAGTGCTGGAATTGCTGGTGCAGACTACCAGTGCTGGCGTTTAAGACAGAGGCACAGAGGAGTTAAGAAGTTCCTGGGATCGCACTGTAGAGCCAGGTAGTCTGACCCACTTCATATATGGATGTCTTTTGCATAAGTCCCCATGTGTTCCCCAAGTCTGAACAAGCTCTGAGTTGTTTTTTTTTTTTTTTAAGGGATCTACAGTCAATATGATTTTAAAAAAATATCAAATCTTCATGTTCAACTATATGTATTCAAAATGATCCCAGACTCTGAAATGTATATATACGTTTAAAATGAAAAAAGAGTCAATGTTGGCACCATTGCTTCTCAGACGCCCCCTTTCCCTTCCCTCTTCTGAAACATGGTTCCTCTGTGCTGCTACCTGCCCTGCCCCTACCATGGCCCTTAGTACACACATCCTCCCTGGAGCTTTGTCTTCAGTTTCTTCCTTTGGGGAGGGTGAACCGCTGGCTTTCTATCTGCAGGTCTAGAGCCTTGCCAGTTGTCAACTGCAAAGAGTTCAGAGAAGCGGTGAAGCGATGAGACTAATGTGAGCAATGGTGGCAGGGATAGGGTAAGGACCAAGAAGCCTAGAGAAGAGCTGTGCAGGGGCAGGGACAGGTAAGGAACTCGAAGCCCAGAGAAGGGCTGTGCAGGGGCAGAGAATGCATGTGGGCCCTGCCTGCCCTGCTGGAAACACATGGCAGTGATTTTCAGGACATTACCCAGCCAGAGGTTCTACCATAAATGCTTCCAGCTGCACCTTACACTATGGACAGGAACTCCTGAAGACAGGATCTTGGCTGCTTCCAGCTTGAATGCCCATCAGAGAAAGAGCAGGAAGGAAGAGCTCTGGAGAAAGCCATCTAGGTTCACCAGATGTACCTGGCAGCTGTGTCTTTGCTGGTTTGGCGACCAATAGATCCCTCCATCTTTTCCAGTGTAGGGGCAAAGGGACTCTCTATCTTTGCTAGACATTGGAATTCCCTGAAATGCCTTCAAAATGATTCTAACCCAGTCCTTCCTCCTCCTCCTTTATCCCCAGATGTTCTGACTGACCACATGTGTAGAAGTCATCCCAGAAGATTTTACTGGAAGGCTGGAGAAAGTCGTCAATAAAGTGCTTGCCTTGACCGATCCCCAGACCTACGTAAATAAGTTTGTATGGCGATACACACTTGTAATGCTAGTGCCAGGGGTGCAGAGACAGGAGGATCTGGGGAGCCAACCAGTCTAGCCTAATGGTGAGCCCCTGGCCAATGGGAAGCCCCATGTCAAAAGGTAAACTGGTCAGCACTGAGGAATGACACCTGTACTGGCAGGTTTTGTGTCAACTTGACACAGCTGGAGTTATCACAGGAAGGAGCTTCAGTTGCGGAAATGCCTTCATGAGATCCAGCTGTAAGGCATTTTTCTCAATTAGTGATCAAGCAGGGGAGGTCCCCTTGTGGGTGGTTGCCATCTCTGGGCTGGTAGTCTTGGGTTCTATAAGATAACAGACTGAGCAAGCCAGGGGAAGCAAGCCAGTAAGGAACATCCCTCCATGGCCTCTGCATCAGCTCCTGCTCCCTGACCTGCTTGAGTTCCAGTCCTGACTTCTTTCAGTGATGAACAGCAATGTGGAAAGCTGAATAAACCCTTTCCTCCCCAACTTGCTTCTTGGTCATGATGTTTGTGCAGGAATAGAAACCCTAAGACAACACCTGAAGTTGTCCTCTGTCCTCTACCCTCACAATGCACCAACACACACATGTACACGGGTATTTTTAAAATGTTTTAAAATCACATTTACTTAGTGTGTATGCACGCACATACACACCACACACATGCAGAAGTCACAGGACAGATGGTGGGGTTTGGTTCTCACTTTCTACCATGTGGTTCCCAGGGAACAAACTCAGGTCATCAAACTTGTCCCACACAAAAGATTTTTAGTGGATCTGAAAAATCTGTTCGTCATGACATCATAGGGATGCTAACAATGGAGTGCTCAGGACTTTGGTGATGTGAATGTCAGCATACCTTTGGTATTGTCAGGCCTGTAAGAGCACGGAGCCAGTATGTACCCATTTCATACTTGACAATGCTAACAGATGACTATGGCCTTGGTTCTACATTCACTTTTACTGCTTTGCATTGTGTCCCTTCTAGTCGTGACATGATTTACTGTAGTAAAATGCAATTAGTTCTCCCAGCTGTCTCACAGATCTCCTCTTCGCTACAGCATCTCTTTGTTACAGCAAGAGGCCATGTTGAGTGACAGATAGATATAGAATGTCGGGGTGTGTAATTTTGCCATGTTTGTCCATCCATGGTGAGGTTCTCAGACAAAGTCTAAACTCTACTGCCAATGTGACTGGTTTAGATTCACCTAGGTGATGCAGTTCTAGGTGTGTCTGTGAGCATGCTTCCAGAAAGGTTTAACTGAGGAGAAAAGCTCTCTGAAGGGGCTGGAGCACCACTCCATTGGATGGAGTCCCGGGCTACAGAAGCCAGGAGGACGTCTGCTAGGTGTCAGCATGCATCTCCCTCTGCTTCCTCACTAGATGCAACGTGACCAGCTGCTCCTGTTCCCACTGCTGTGCCTCTCTCGATATGATGGATTGCATCCGCTCAGACCAGGAGCCAAAATAAACTCTTCCCTTCCTTCAGCGCTGTTTGCCAGGAGTTTTGTCACAGAAACAAAAAAAGAGTAACTAATACGACGTCCTCCTCATTAAATGATGCGTGACGATAGCCGGAGCAGGGAGTTTGAGAAGGCTCGAAGTCCTGTCAGTGAGCTTGGGGTGCTTTCCATGGCTGTGGACTTAAGCCTGCCTCTTCTGTGCATCCTTGTGGCTTTTTGCTCTTACATCGCAGCAGATCATGGGAAATCTTTCATTTCCCTACACATGGACCTGATTCTTTATCTTTCAATTGTGTCTAGCGGTATGACTTCCCTGTAATTTATTTAACCATCCCCTGAGGATATACAGCTGAGCTGCAGTTCACCTGGACGACCTGAAAAGAGTCAACTGTGGTTTGCAGGAGCTGAGGGTGGCCTCTAGGAACTAGGGTGGCTTCTAAGAGCTGAGGTTGGACTCTACGAGCTGAGAGAAGCCTCCAGCTATCAAACAGCTAGGAACCACACGCCCTCAGTTCATGGGTGAAGGAGATAAATTCTTTCAACAAGTTAAATGATATATAGTCTACAGTTCCCCTGTAAATAGTTCCCCTGCCACTCCACATAAGAGCAGAGCCCCTGCTGGCATTCGTGTTACAGTCTTGTAGAAAACCCCGGCTGAGCCTGCCCAAAACTCTGAGCCACATAACCCACCAGGCAACAATGTGATGTTTTAAACCGCTAAGTTTGGAGAAGCTTAACTGGGCATGGAATAGCCCCATCCAGTGCTACTCAGTCCTGTCTCTGAGAGGTCTCTGGCTTGTGGACGTGCCACCTTCGGCCCATTAATTCTCCAACTGATGGATAGCTGCTTTGCCTTGGTTTTTTGAATACAGGTGTTCCAAAGATTCTAATACACATCACCTAGTGGGCATGTTTTATTTCTCCTGAGGAAAAAAAAATCTTGTAAGAGAACGTATCCTGTGCTACATGTATATTTAACTTCCTAGAAAATCGTCCAAGCTGGAGGCTGAAGCAATGGCTCTGCAGTTAAGAGCTCTGGCTGCGATGGCAGGAGACCCAGCGTTTGCCAGCTCCCACTGTGATGCACAATCATCTCTGACTCCAGATCCAGGGAAATCCAACACCCTTTTCTGGCCTTCAGAGGTACCAGTTACACACACAGGTATCAGTACACACTTGGGACATACATTCATGCGGGCAAACACACACAGAAAAATACCTTTGAAAACCTGTTACGTTGTTTCCCATGGCAAATGTGCAACATTTCACAGACTCTCATGGTGAAGATGAGTCCAGCACTGTGCATCATCATACATAGTTTGAATCATCCATCTCTGAAATCTGATGTCTCAATGTAATTTTTATTGTCATCCTTTCAGGCGTGTTCGGTATCATTTCTAGTACTGACTGGCTATCCTTTGATATGTCTTTTGCCTATTTGTTGAAATTTTAAGATTTTTTTTTTTGCCATCCACAGAGGTGTTTTAAGGTAGTGTTGTAAAAGAAATATGACTGGCATTTGATAGACACTAAATAGAACAAATAATATTTTGGTACCGTGTGTGTGATTTGCATATATATGTTCTTTTATGCCCATTTGTGTTCTGGCATGTATGCTTGTGATGCCTGCAGAAGCTAGGGACCACTATCCTGTGTCTTCCTGGATTAATCCCTGTAATGTTGTTGTTGTTGTTGTTGTTGTTGTTGTTTGTGACAGGGCTTCTCTGTGTAGTCCTAGCTGTCCTGGAATTTACTCTGTAGAGCAGGCTCGCCTCAGACTCACAGATATCCACCTGCCTCTGCCATCCAAGTGCTGGGACTAAAGGTGTGAGCCACCACTGCCAGTTTACTTTTTTTGAGCCACTTTCTCTGAACCATCTTCAACAGAGGGAATGAGCTAGGCTGGCTGACCAATGAGCTCCAGGAATCTGCCTGTCTCCATCCCAAATTCTAGGAGGCGTATTTGGTGAGTCCTCTACAAAATCATGCAGCTTTTCATTTCTAAGTGACCTTGAAACAGTATCATCAGAGGCTGGTAAAATGCCTGCCACGGAGGCATGAGGAACTAATTTCAGATCTCTGACACCCATGTAAAATCCAGGCACGGCTGTGCACACCTTGCTGGATCATTGAATCTGCAGTGTGTCTCAGCCTTCCCATCTTTCCAATGGGCATGATCAATGCCTGTCTCATATGTTATAAGCTTTCAGTGGTAATGTGCCTAGCACATAGTGCTATATAAGTAATTAACAACAACAACAAAAACGAAGAAAAGAATCAGTTCTAAGTCACAGGTTTGAAGAAGAGGAGAGAGATGAAGCATAAGAGAAGCTGAATGCCAGTGATGGAGCAGGAATGAGCTCCCAGGACCGGAGCCAGAAGGTATCTGAGCTGGGAGCACCCTTTGGTTTGGAGGCTGATGAGGACTTCTGCCCACCGACACTGAGGGTGAATGAAACCTGGCCCTCTTAAGTGGCACTAGCCCAGAGCATCCTCCAAGGACAAGTGCTGAGGTCCTCAGCTCTGCCAGACTTGGCATCCCAAAACACACCCAACACCTCTATTCAAGGCAACAGAGCCCTACAATGTTTCGTTGCAATCTGAGGTCTATGAGTGTCTGTGTCTGCCCAGCTGTCACAGGGTGGAAGGTTGAGGACACAGCCAAGCATGTGCCAGGGGAGGGTAGAGGGATCTTGTAACCGCTATCCATCATAGATGCTAAAATTAGTACACGCCACTCCTTCTCGTTCCTCTTGACCCAACTCAGCTCACTTCTTTTTTGTCTCCAGGTCTGGCTTCCAAACACTGGTGGAAGGTCAGGCTTTCTACAGCCTCCAGAGGAGGGTGAGGCAGGGTCTGTGTCCAATTAGCCTCTTGGGGTCCAAATGTTTCCCTAAATGTCTAGAAATACATTGGAATTTGACTTAAAAGAAAATATTCAATAGCTCAGCAAAGTGTGTGTGTGTGTGTGTGTGTGTGTGTGTGTGTGTGTAGGACAAAGGTATTTGGACCATCAAAAATCTCTCTCTCTCTCTCTCTCTCTCTCACACACACACACACACACACACACACACACACACACACACACACGTCAAAGACCAAACATATCCCACATCCATTTATGTTCTGTATTTCCAACATGTGCATGCATGTGTGTGTGCATACCCACACACCCCCAGCACACATCTATTTATAAATAAAGTAAAATTACACATTCATGTCATCTTATGACCTCTTGTGCCTGGCCACTACTTCCAGGGATCTTTGCATGCCAAAATAGAAGCAGAATTGGATATGGAGCAGACCCTGAGGGAGGAAAGGACTAGCCTAGAAGTCTAAGTGGGAACAGAGACCCAACCAGCCCTGGGAACCCTATTTTGGTACACAGGTGTTTGGGAACCAGGCCAGTCTCTTGGGAGATTTGGGGATTCATCCCTGGCTGGGAACAAGATCCTTGAACACATAGCAACATGATACTTCAAAGATATACATTTATGATGGAACAAAAAAAGGAATTGGGGCATCTCTTTAATTTTTTATTAAAATCCACTTAGCAGCTCATTACAAGAGACAAGAGGTTCAGACCTCATCTGCCTTCAAGGAAGAGTTATACATAGAGGTAGAAAGACCATAATAATATGCTAGTCAAAGATACTAGGCATCTGAGGGTCTTGACCTAAGAATTTGAAATTAATTATAATGCACTGTAGCAAAAGGTAATATTTTAAGGTGGTTTCTGTAACTGTGAAGGAAGACTAGACAGGTGTTTTCCAAGTTAGAGATGGCTTGACCCCCCCCCCCCTAGCACTTAGTGGTAGGGCTGGGTCCTGTGTCACTGATAAACTCTTTGGGGTCCCCTCAAAGTCCACTGGAGAAAGAATTAGAGGTTACATGCTCTAACTTCTTTGCTTATAGTTTTGAAAGATGCAGGAAGCATTGCCTGTAGTAGTTCCAAGTCACATCTTCTCCAGGTACATGGGGTGACCTGCACCTCACTGCCCCTTCAGCTTCTCAGAGGGAGACTGTTTAGAGTAACTCAATCTCTGAGATGATACTCTGGCACTGCCGGAAAGAGAACACGCTGCTTTCTCTTGGCTTGGCCTCTTGGGTTGGGGAGGTCGCACGGGGCTCATTCTGGACCCATCATGGGCCAAGCTACCTGCCTCAGCAGGGAACTTCCATGGTGCCTGGACCCAGGTGCTGTGTGAGACACAAGAATGTCAGCTAGCATGCTGCTGTTCCTTGGAGGCCTCCAACAGTCTCCATTTGTTTCTTGGGAGCCCACTCTCGCATGCGCTTGAGTCAGAGTGCTCTCCTGTGGAAGAAGGTTTCTGCCTGGGACTGATAGATTCCCACGTTCCTGAAGCAGACTCTTCATTATGGCCATTCCAGCATCCCACCTTGCCAGGCCTCCCAGGGGTCCCTGAAGGGCAGGGACTGTCATGATGCATCTTCTCTAGTACCTAGCAAGTCAATGAGACTGGCGTTCAAAGGGTGAAAAACTCGGGGGTCTGGAGACCTGCAGCCCAGGCCCAGGCCTGACTTGGCCACTTCCCAGCTCTCTATTTCAGGCTGGGACACTCAAGTTCAGTGACTGAGGTCTCCTTCACTAAATAAAGGTAACAACAAGACATGTCAGGCAGTGGGTAAGAGGGCTAAAGTGATGCACAAAAGTCATAGAGCATGACATTAGCACACAATAAATTCTAACCTCATTCATCATTTGTTCTTGGGGTTTGAGCAAGTCTTCAACTTGCCTGAGCCTCAGTTTTCTCATCTATTTAATGGGGAGAATAGCACATTCCTAGGTTCACTGCTCCCTTCCTTGGATAGCTCCCTCTCACTGATACTTACACCTTGCTAGCTGTGCACGTGTTAGTGCAGAAGATGCCTGTGGCAGGAGCCCAGTCTCTCTCTTTGAAGACCCCTGAGCTTAAGAGACTATCTGCAGTACAGTAGGAGCTGTCATATAGAATGGGCTCAGTAAATATTTAATGGCTGAAAGAGTAGTGTTTTTATCAAGACTGAACCAAAGGTGGATAAGTAAGTGTGGTGAATAATACTGATTGTCAGTTTGACAGGATCTAGAATGATCTACGAGACAAGCCTCCGGGCATGGCTGTGAGAGAGTTTCCAGAGTAGAACTACAGGTGATTAACTACAGCCATCCTAGGGGCTAAGGTCCAGGGTTTGCATATAAAGGAGAAAGAAAGCTGAGCTCTGACACACATCCCTCTCTGCTCTCTGACTGTGGACACAATGCCACCAGCCTACCTAAGTTCCTGCCTCTATGCCTTTCCCACCAAGACAGACTGTATCCTCAAACTCTGTACCCAAGGAAACCCTTTCTTTATTAACTTGCTTTTGCCAGGTATTTTGTTACAGTAACTACTTTGTTAAAAGTAATTAATATGGTAGACTCCATTGATATTCAGAATGATACAGTGTGTGTGTGTGTGTGTGTGTGTGTGTAGGACAAAGGCATTTGTCCATCTAAAAAATCTTCAGGGGCCAGGGATGTAGCTTGCTTGCGTTTGGTTTGATTCCAGTACTCAAAAAGGGGAAAACAAAGAGGTTGGGGGAGAGGGGGGATGGGAACCAGGGATGCTGCCCTGACTTCATCCTCACCTGTGTGAGCACACAGCCACATTTTCTCCCGTGAAACAGAGAGTGATTGTGTGTCAAGCTTCACACTGAGTGAGGCTACAGGGGTCTGAGGTAGGGTAGAAGCAGGAGCAGGATCAAGGCCTGTGGCAGAATTTACACAGCACTGTGCTAAGGTTGAGAAACTATGTTATGGGAGTATGTATGGGGAGGAAGGGGCTGGACCCTGAAGACCCCCCACACGCCCCCTTCATGGCTTCAACCACACAAGCATGTATTGGGAAAAATGAGTTTTCCCTTTCTGAGTGCCAATAGTTACTGGAGCCATTTCAGCTCCCATTTTCCAGGTGTTGGCAACTGCTGTGGGGTGTGATCATTTCTGTTAGTATTCAGCACGTGGGCATCATGACAGAGACCTCAGGGCAGTGGCCTGGATAAACACACTCTTAGAGAAGTCAGAGAACAACAGAGAAAAATGGGGATTTGATGTTTAGAACAGTTAGTGATGGTCCTGTTTTACAGAGCAGAAACATGACAGGTCCGCATTTAAATGATCACGGTCAGCTTCTAGCAAAGCAACAAGCCCTCTGTGCTGTAATGCTTCCCCAGTTCAGAGACACAATGATTAGCCCTCTGTCCCTGTGTCTGGGACTGTGCCGAGCTGCGGAGGCTGTGCCCCGATGAAGAAACACTCCTGAGGCACAAACTGGGTTAGGCTAGTGAAAGTTTTGTGCCCCAATTTCTGCTCCATAAAACTAGAGTAATAATTTTATTTCTTTCATAAGCTTGTCTTGAAGGTTAAGTTAGTAGGCACGCAAATGGAAACTGCTACCATTGGAGGGTGACTCGCATCCTAATCTTTCAAAACACCCACCTGTCTATATTAAGAACTGAGGAAACTGAGGATAAAGGTTGGCTTTTTGCCTGTTTTGATTTTTAGACGTTAGGAAGTGCATCTAGGGTCTTGTGTGCACTCAGCAAGTGCTCCACCATTAAATTATGCTGCCAGGGTTATTTTTACTTTTTATTTTGAAAAACGGGCTCCCTAATTTTCCCCAGCTGGCCTTGAACTTCCAGTCGTCTTGTGGGAGCTGCCTGAGAAGCTGGGGTTACAGGACTGTGCCACAGGGCTCAATTTAGCAGTCAAGTTCTGGCAATGTTTCTGAGACCTTTCCGTTTTCCCTTCAGAATGATACTGCATCTTGGGCTAGGGATGGCTTCGAGAAGACTGGAAGCCTGCAGGCACAAGCCACAGGGCCCATGTAGCAGTGGTGTTCTCCGTGACTGCCCAATGTCGCTCTCAGTCCTCTCCTGGTTACCATCGGCCTCTAGGCTGCAAAGAATGTGACTTACAGCGGGCAGCCTTCCAGCGACCCGAGAAGGGAGCCTCATCCTTTCAGGACCGTCTCGACTACAGATAAAATCCTTCCTGTGTCCCAGCTCACAGCTGGCAGGGGCCACTGCCAATGACTGATGGCAATGGGTGAGTTGTCAGAAAGATGTGTGTGTGAACGGGGCACCGGCGAGCCAAGGCGAGGCTTGCATTCAGGAGGCTGGTGGGAAGCCGCGCAGTAGCACAATGGTTTGTTGTGCACCTACTATGTCCCTGGATCCGTGCCAAGCATTCAGGAGACGGCAGTGAAGTCAACAACAGTTTCCCTAAACCTGTGTTTACTGTCGCAAGGCTCTGTGACAGAAATGATTTCTCTTGATCTTTGGCTCAAGCTATCCAGACCACAGTACCTTTATTTGAAGATGGACAATAAAAGAAATTTGTTTAAAGCTCAATACATGACAGTGTCTAGGTACTTACTCAGAACTCTGCCTTCAGGGCCAGGTATCCAGCTGGACTACACTTCCCAGCATGCCTCAGGGCGGGGTGCAGCCACGTGACTATATTCTAGCCAACTGGATGAACAAAATACTTTGGGTAGTCTTCATGTAAACTGAGCTTCCAGCAAAATTGTAATCCCCTTGGGCAGGGCGCCTTGCTGACTAGCTAGCATGGCTGGGGTAATAATTTTATTTCTTTCATAAGCTTTCAAAAAGCTAGTGGTTGTGCTCCAGGTTCAGTAAGAGACCCTGATTTTTGTTTTTCTATCCATGCTCTTTCAAAGAAACAGAAGAAATCCCTTTATGCAGGCAACATCTCAGAAAAGCAAGTAGGACTGTTAGCATTATGTCTAAGCTCCGCCCCACGGTTACCTGGAAACAGCCAGGGCCTGACTGCCTGACTCACTATAAAAGGGGCTGCTTGCCCCTCCCCTCTCTCTCTCTTGCTCTTGCCTTCTTGCTCCCCTCTGTCCTCTTCCCCCTTCTCTCCCCATTCCTCTACCCCCTCTCTCTCCACGTGCTCATAGCCGGCCTCTTCTTCTCTGTTGCTCCTCTCTGCTCACTCTCTCTGCCTTTCTCTGTCTCTACTACCCTCTCAACTCCCCTCCCCATGCCCAGAATAAACTCTATTATATGTTATACCATCTAGGCATAGGCCCACCTAGGCACTCCCTTCCCCCACATCTGACTACCCCTCCACCAAAACATATTCCTCTCCTTTTTAATCTTTTTATAAACACAACACTATCTCTACACTCCATGGCCAGCCTTGGACTGACCCATGATCAGAACAATGAGCAGGTTTGAAAGCCCCAGACCTCTGTTCCCATTCTCTCTGGGGGTCTGGGTCCACTCAGAGCTCTCCATTAAACACAGGCTTGGGGTAGGAATCTGCTAGTTCCTTATGCTAAGGCTGGACACCCAGACTGTCAGATCCTGCCATACTCACACAGATTTAAGGACCAGAAACCCCTGTGTCACAGCCCTTTCTAGTTCATCCTTGACTTCCTGTAGATTTCTGCCATCTTGCCCATCAGTGACCCCTGACCCCAGGGGAATAGCTAATTGAGATGGTAGTGGTGGTTATGTGTACTTATTGTAAGTCCCAGGTCCTTCAAAGCCATGTAAAATCCCCACTCTCCTTAAGGGACAGACATTATCATTAGTTTATTATTACATGTCAAGGAATCAAACCCCAGAACTATAAAACTTTTAAGAAGTTACACAGTATATGCTTGGGTAGGGCTGTACACTTAGGCCGTCTGACTCCCACATCTGAGGCTCCATTGTTGTAGACCCACTAGGTGCTGGAAGCTACTCCTATTATTTCTCACAGTCAATTACCACGGATGGAATGACTGCTACATGCCAGGAACTCCTCAAAAGCTCAGGCCAGGTGGGGCTAGGAGTGAAGTGTTCACCTTGGGGCATGGAATTTAGGTCGGGTGCCAAAATGTCAGTAATCCAGATAAGAAATATTTTAGAACAATGTTAAAACAACAACAACAACAACAAAGTACACCTAAAGAATGGCTGCATGCACTTAATGAAGTTTGATCAGTTAGCTGTGGAAGAACACTCCAGCAGGAAGCCCAGAGCTAAAGGAGGCCGAAGGAATCTGAGTTCAAGGCCAGCCTGAGCTACACATTAATAGGTTGGTGTGGTAGCGCACGCCATTAATCCCAGCACTTGGGTGGCAGAGACAGGTGGATCTATGAGTTTGAGCCCAACCTAGTCTACAGAGTTCCAGCATAGCCAGGGCTACATAGTGAGATCCTGCCTTGAAAAAACAAACAAAGAAAAATTTTTTTTTTGATTTTTCAAGACAGGGTTTCTCTGTGTATCCCTGGCTGTCCTGGAACTCACTTTGTAGACCAGGCTGGCCTCNAACTCAGAAATCNGCCTGCCTCTGCCTCCCNANTGCTGGGATTAAAGGCNTNCGCCACCAGGCCTGGCTAAACAAAGAAATTTTTATCAGAGGACGAGAAAAGACGAAATACTCAAATGCCAGTTTATGCCTGGTGGAGGGTATAGAAATGATTTTATTGAATTCTTGGTTTTGTTTATTTTTGAAACAGGTTCTTGTTTTGGAGTTCCCATTAGCTTGCAATTTGCTGTCTTCCTGCCTCAGCCTCCTGAGTGCTGGCATCACACCCAGCTCCTCACTAAATTAGTGCCATGTATGGCCCAGAGGCAATGCTGCCCCTACGGCTATCCCCACGCTCTGCCCTTGGTAGGAATCAATCATGGTGCCTGGTTTTGTTTCTTCAGGGGTCTTCTAAGTATCTTTTTACTCTTCTCAACCACTCTATAAGGGAAAGTTAGTCTCCTTTCCATTTACAAAGGGAAAAGGAAAGTCTAATACTTTCCAAAAACGTGTGTTAACATCAACCCTGACAGTAGGGGGCAGAACTAGGTTTTGAACCCAGGCTGTCCCATTTCAAGCAATCAGACTTTTAATGAAGGCCACATTTGGTTCAAGTCTGTTTTTGTTAGGAAAAAAACTCGACTCTATAGGCAGGAAGCTATAGGGTGCACACCTGTTTTATGCCCACAATGACAGGTGAGGACGGGGACTTTATCGACCTTACCAGGATGGACTAGTAGATGGTACCCCTAAACCTGTGTTTAACAGGAAACTAAGAGTGGAGCCCTCGCTCCAGGCAGAACGGGAACAGAGGGCTGGGACTTTGGGACCTGCCTGTGGGCATTGATGTCCCAATGTCCCAGGTGCTCCCTCCAGATCCACAGATGGGTGGATAAGTGAGAAGGCCACAGTAGGTGAGGCCAGTCAAGCCTAGAGTAGCACTTCCGGGACCCTGCCTGGGAATGCCCTGCCTTTCAGTTAAACCCCTCATGAGCCTTACACTGAGTGGTCCTACACTGAGTGGTATAGGGTTTGAGTTGTTTTTTCATGATGTCTTCATTGTCTCTGTGCTTAGATTTACACACACCTCAAATTCAAATTTTCTGCCTAGCTAACATTCAGATTAAATGACACTGTCCTTGACCCAAAGGGCCAGGGTCACAGTCTTAAAACCTAGCTTTAATCCTAAGAGTGAGTATTTGAGAATCAGTTCCATCGCGCACCTTTATAAAACGCACTACTTTCGAGACCTTGCACGAGCACCTTCCCCTCTCTAAATTCCAGATCCCGGTCTGGGCAATATAGCTTGCCGTAGGCAGGTGTCTGCGAGGCCTCACAGCACACAGAGGACTGTGATTATTTCAGTGGGCTGCCTGCTGACAGAGTGCAGATTCATTCTGCACATTTTTATCTTTGTGTTCGTTCCCAGTGCCTTGAGTAAACAATGTCTTCATCCAGGTTTTAAAAGACGCTCTGATTCCACCTTGGAATCTGCTTGTTTCCCCAGCTGGAAGTGGTCAGCTGTCTCTAGATGCTGGCCTGAATCTCCAGACACTGTTGGTTTAGCATTCAGCAAATGAATCCCACCAATCCTGGGTACCTGTCAGCTCTCCCTGCCCCCGTGGGAGAGGTTGGACCTGCCATGGCATTCGGGGTCTGCATTAGAGAGGAGGGGCACACAAGTCAGCCTCGATCATGGATGCTGTGCTCAGACTCTAGAGGACCATGTGTGTGAATGAGGGACTCAGAAACGTGGGCTCCTGGTAGTCTACACTGTCACTGGGAACAGCAAGGATTGCAGACTCATCAACTGTCGGGCTGAACCTTATTCCTCCATTGTAAGCTTGTGAGTTAGTGCGGAGTCTGGATTTCAGATCCCAGGCTCACTGGCTCAGCAGCTGTGTGACCACTGACACTGCAGCATCTCTGTTTTTCATCTGAAAACTTGATTGTTCAGAGTATCAAAGGCAGTAACTGCTATAGAAGTCCTCAGCATAGGGGCAGGCACATAGCAAGGACTTTACCAAGACTGCCTGTACTATACCCAGTGTTTACAAGCACTGTCCTCTGAGACTCCGAGAATTGAAGCAAGTGTCAGAAAGTGGGTATGAAATAGAGGGAGAACCTGAGTCCACGTCTGCTACATCTCCCAACCTAAATAACTTTGCTCTTGGCCCTAGAGGTCGGGGGTCTAGTCCGAGTGACTGCTTGAGTTGCTCTAAGCCTGGGACAAAAGGGGGTCACTGATGATGGATGGTGATTTGTT